>NC_083578.1:74597620-74610120 GCF_027579695.1 Neoarius graeffei
TCGTTGGCAAAACATAAAATTCTTAATGCAGACGGTTGCCTTGAAATTTCAAGTATTCTCAACTATTTTTTTTTACAGTGCGCTCGCAATCTCGTTGCAGCAATCTTCAGCAACGAGGAGATGATAAACACATTGGCGAATGCGTGTGAAAATCCTGCTCCTACCCCTGCCCAATACCCTGCACGTTCTAATGAAGAAGTTCGTTCTATTTTTAACCGTGGCAGGCCTACAACAGGACAGGCGGCTGCCTATCAGGCCAAACTGAGCACACGCTCCACCTCACAGGAGTGTCCCACAACAGCCCCTGTGTACAATCTCCGCCCGTACACAAGAAAGGGCCCAAGACACAAGAGGTAAGAATAGCTAGGCTTTATTTTAAACTAGATGAGGGCTCTCAGTGATATAGATCATATTCTGTATCTCAGTGCAGCTATAATGAGCCCTGGTAACAGGGCGTCCCCTTCATAAAAAAGCCGAACTATTAACGGAACACTCTGCTGTGTGTAGAGGTCTGTATGCAGGTCTGTATGGTTAGCTTGATATAGTTTTCAGGTGATTTAATGAAGGTAAAACACAGTGAATGGCCGTGCGTAATGGCACTGCGCTCTGACGCGGCACTTCTCCGGACTGGAGAAGCTGATGTGGCTACAGGGATTTCGTGAATTGAAAGAGAAGCTCTTCATATATTGTTTAGATACAATAAGAATTGCCCACATTGATAGACCAATGCAGGCTGTTTAGTACTGAACGTATTTGGCGACACATTGTCAGCTTTGGGCACGTTACTCACGCAGCGGACTGCAGACAGACAGACAAATGCATAATGAGATTATGCCTTACGGAGATAATTACTATGGAATTAAAAAATGGTATTACTGCTGTATTAATCACTGTAACACAGTTTAATGTCATATACCAACCACAAAATACATAAATGAATACACTAATAAATCACTGTTAATACTGCCTGTTTCTATACAGAATTATATATTTTGTTTAATGTTTCTAAGGTTTCAGGGACAAGGCAGTTCATGTTCTGTGGCTCAGTCCTTTTTCAAAGAGGTGATTCTCCTGCCCGACCACAAAGCTACACATGTGCCAAGGCGTGCCAAAAAAGCATGGCTTTTTGATAATGGCCACATCAAGTCTGCCTTGGAATTCAGCTGTGACTGGGATTCTGACACAGTAATGCAGGCAATAAAAACAGCCTTCCAGCCAGTTGTGGAGGGATGCAGGTAAGTTTTGGAATTGTTTTGTCATATTTGTTACCTCTTTTTATTGGATATTTGCATGAATACCACAACATACTATACAATGAAAGCTTCATTTTAAGTGCTTGTGTATTGTGAATTAAAATATTATTTTATTATTTTACATTCCCTTTTGCTGCTGCTGATTTCCGACAGGCTTGCTGGGATATATAACAAGATGAACACACATTTTGTCAATGCATTATGGTTGTAACATTTCCATTTAAGTTATACTGAGCTAATGTGTCCTGGTAGCTCACCTAGAGTGTGCACCCCATTTACTAAAGGCCTTTCCACAACAGCCAGTGTTCAAGTACAACCCGGGCAACAAATGATGTATTGACACTAAATCTTGTACTGTAGTTTGCTCTTTTAGCTTCAACAGAATTTTCATGTACAGTCTGTTTTTCCTTCCCTTAGGTTAGAAATCCTGCTACCATGCTACAACAAACTAGTTGAGCCATCCCTTACCCCCACACAGAGTTTGAATGGAGACCTTGTGAAAAAACTGTTTCATCAGAAGTCCATTTATGTCAGGCCTGACAAGATCATTTTAAGTGAGGAAAAAGAATCTGTAAGTAGCACTGATGATTTCAAGACATGTTTATGACAGTGGTAGTCACAATGGCAATACTGTATTTTACACTTGATTTAAACAGTTACTTGTAGTATGCTCAGCCATAATGCAAAAGTCTGTTACAATCTTTTGTTGTTAGTATAGTCTATTGGATCCATTATTTTATTGTATTTATCTGTTTGCATTTATAGTCATTTTCTGATGGAGAAAGCAGCTTTACAAATGACCCTGGTTTGGCAGAAATATCTGACACTGGTAAATATTTTTACACTATTACATTATATGTTAAGTATTTTCTTTAAAAAATCAATTTCATTTCAACTAATAATTTTGCACAGAAAAAAATACACTTTTTAAAAAATCTACCACATAATACATGTATTGTACAAGCCCTAAATGTGTTGCTGATGCTCACTGTCGTATAAGTTAAATGTTACTCAAAAGTTAATTTTCCATGTTACAGTTACAGCCATTGGTAGTGCGCCTGATGTTTCCAAAGAAGTTATCCCAGACATCGCCACTTCTGAGGCCCATTCCCACTCCAGTCATACCCCTTCCATGTACAGTGGTGACGAAGTTATATGGTGTTTTGCTACCCAAGTTATTTGCACTGATGCACCTTCTATCCCAGCTGACACCCTCACCGTGTCTACTAGTGCTGGTGTCATCACTACTGATGAAACTCTCACCATGTCCAGTGGAACTCCTGACATCTCCACTGGCAACACTCATGGGTTGCCGGTTGTCCCCACTGTCAATGCAAGCGGTAAAAGGCATTGCATCTTTGCGAATAGGACCTCCGGTGTGTCCCATGGTCCCACTCAACCCAGTGCATCGGGCAGTAGTTCATCCAGCACATCGTACAGGTCCATCTTTTCTAAATTTTTCTCATACAGTATTGTCAGCAAAGAATTTTCTGTGTAAATATATTGTGGAGTCATGGTGTCCTGAACCGAGAAGAAAGTTGCACTCCCTCTGGATTTGTTTTGATCTGAACCTCTCTGAGGAGCAAATAGTCCTTTGCCTGCCCACAGACAGGTGTATGTTAGTGCAAGCAAGTCCGTGGGTCCATTCTGTTTCATTTGTGTTTGTATCAGACACATGGTCAAATTACACATCATTATCACTACTTCATTGCGTGGGGCATCAGAGAGAAAGAGAGAGAGAGCAACAGTGGTAGAGTGACAGAGAGTGAACAAGAAGAGTGAGCAGTGGTGAGACAACTGGTGAATCAGAGAAATATAACATTATTTTCTGATTGTTTCATAGTGGTTACATAAGCACAAATATACACACCGCCACACAATCCCACATGCTGATTGTGTTGCCATATGCGCTCGCTGAGAGCTCTTTAAATGATGTGCAGCCACCGCCTAATCTGAGAACCTCCCACTCTGTCCTCTCCACGTTTGTTTACAACAGGCAGCTGTCAAATGGCATATATTACATCTTTAAATAATGCACTGTCCATTCAAGAAAATTTAAGTTATTAAACCATCAAGGAAGGTCTTTGTCCAGTGGTAATGCAACTGTCTGTGTGAACAAACATCATATTTGTACCTTAATTATAAAATATTCTTGTTTTATTTTGTAGCACATACCTTGACCTATTTGAGGAAGAATACCTCTTTGATGACCCTGATCTCCAGGAAGCTATTTCCAGGTCTTTAGATTCCAGTGCGAGTGAGAGGTCAGTCGAAGATATTATATAAAATATAAGTGTTGTAATCCAGGACAACAACTTATTTTCTAGCCTAGAGACAAGTAGCAAAAAGCAAGCTGCAACCTATTGTTCTTTATCTGTTATCCAGTCATTTCTGTGGTCATTTTGTCAACAATATAAAATTGATCTATTTTTTCTGGTGTAAAAACTTCTCTGAATGGAGATTACCTGTGCTATAACATGCATTATATTTCATATGTATGTATGTATGTATGTATGTATGTATGAATAACAATCCATCCTCAATGTGACTCGTTTTGAGTTTTTGTACACCTGTACTTTAATGAGGTCAAGCGCTATCTGATTGCAATCAGATCACAAAAAGTGCATTTTAATACAAGGTGTGAAGGCCATTGATTTAGTGGTTTCAGTGCCTCTTTGGATGAAGGGTGGTTTTCAGTGTTGTAAATTCTTCTCATGCTCTTTGCATTTTACGTGCAATATATATCAGTAGGTTAAATACTTCTGGAAAAGTAAGAAAAAAGTAAAACTCTTTCCCTTATCCCTTTACCTCATCGCATTTGGAAAATGGATTTTTAATCAATATTAATAACTTGTGGATGTTGGATTATAGTTCAGTATATGAGTTACTGCCATTGACACTAACAATTACTTTGTTTTATTGTTTATTATTGTTCCAGTGATTTAAAGATGACTTTAGAGAGAATAATGGAGCAGATTTCATCTAGAGTAAATAATGACAGCACTGTGCGCTTCAATATCATAAGAAGAAGTGTGTGGGATGGAGCATCCAGAGCCCTGGGCAGATCCAATTTTTCACCCGAGAAGAAGGTAGATGTCAAGTTTACTGATGACTATGGCATATCTGAGGGTGCCGTGGACAATGGAGGACCTACTCGGGAGTTTTTCCGACTCTGTCTTCATGAAATCAAGGACAAAATTGGCATCTTTTAAGGCCCACCTGATGCTAAAGTCCTCACATGCAACTCCAAAGGTACCTATGATTAAATGAGTTTTCAGAGAGGATTTTTTGTAACGCTCTCTTGAACAGTGGGGAGTCTGTATCTGTTGCTGAATGTGCTCTTGAGTCTGTCCAGTGTTTTATGGAGGGGATGGGTGCTATTGTCCATGATCCTATGGAATTTAGTTTGGATTCTGTCCTCAGCCACCTCCAAGAGTGCTCAGCTTCAGACCAACAACATTATATTAATACTGTATTAATCTATAATACCTTTTTGGAAATTTTGATAAAAATCAGCCTTTCTGATGTCACCATTTCACATGTGATGTTTAATTTCATTTGATAACAGCGATGAAAGATAATGGATACTTCAATGCTGGCCAGATTATGGCAATGTCAATTGCTCATGGGGGACAGAGTCCATGTTTCCTGTCTGAACTCTTGTATGAGTGTCTTCAAAAAGGTCCGGACAATGTAAAGGTCAAAACTGAACATATTACTGATGAAGAAACAAGGTCACAGGTGCAGTCGGTGAGCACATTTTCCTTCGATTCTATTGAATTTATTAACAAATTATTCATTTTTCATGCACTCATTAACATGCAAGTTAAACAGTAAAGCTAACAGTTGTATGTCTTAATACTAAATAAAAGTCAATAAATATTTACTGTTCTCATATCCTAATGTTATTTTAATGTTTTCAGATCTTACAAGCTGAGACTGAATCACAACTGCAAGATGCAGTTGCACAGGCATCCAGCTTGATCAGTCTTGCAGGTCACAATGTTCGCATAACACTGCAAAACAAACAAGAGACTGCTTTGGACTTGACTCACTGGTATGTCCTCCAGCGGACCCGTGCACCTTTTGAAAGGTATGTTTGTAGCTGCTGCCATAGAAACTATGTTACCACTGTATAAGAACAATTTCAATGATGGATGTAGAGTTCCATTTTATAGTGCACCAGTGCAAGTCAAAGTATTTTTTTTTTTTGAAATTCATTGTAGGGGTGCCCATGTGGCTCTGTTGGTAGAGCATGGTACAGAACCTTCTGCAGTGGCCGTGGTTCAAATCACTCTTCCCCACATTCCAATTTGTTTCCCTTTTAATAGGTTCAGAGATGGCTTAATGTCTCTAGGTGTCCTAGATGCTCTCCAGAGATACCCTCTACAGATGAAGTGCCTTTTTTTGAAGCCTGAAAAGAGTTTAACAGCCGCTGATGTAGAGAATCTCTTCCGGATCATTCACTCTGAAAGAGGGAGTAATGCATTCCAGGAAGAGTGCCGTACCCTGGCTTTCTGGCAAGACTACCTTCAGGATGCTGAATGCAAGTATGGCATTTTGGACAGTGCTTCATCAAGACAACAGACACTGTTTTGGCTGCATCATAATAGTACATAACATTGGTAAAAAAAATCATTTTAATTGAGACGTTCCACTATGTAAGACAGTTTATATGAATTATAAATACATTAATTGGGGCAGCAGTAGTGTTTGTCAGCTCTGACCAAATATTCAGTGTGGACTAGTAGCTGCAGAGGTGCCAGTTCATCTTCTGGATACAGCCAAAGTACCCTTGTTGCTTAAGCTTCCTCAAGCTCAGGCACTGAACCCCCAACTGCTCGGGGACCATCCTTTGCAAGTGGTGCTCACTGCAGAGCCAATGGACATGCAGCGAGGTGGAGCTTGACCTAATCCAGCTCCATTTCTCTGGACCTATTGTTAGGGTTTTGGTAAGAATAGAGTGTAAAAGTTGTATTTCTCCACAAGAAAAGTATACCGTATAGTTGTAGATATACTATCTATCTACTTGCACATTCATAATCATATCTGGGTTGTAATGGCTTCTTATGCGTCCAGCAAACTTTGAGCAAAATTAGCCTGGATTTCTTATGGTCCTCATCAGTTCCTATCTATTTATTTTTTGTTTGTTTGCTCTGCTCCTCTGTAGCCTTTGACCTGAGGAGGTTCAGCCCATCTTGAAGTTTTATTTTAACTCGGACCGATTCTATTGGGTGTTATTTCAGGCCAGTCGGGTGTTTTTGAACCTGCTTATCCTCTGCTTTTGTTTTATAAAGGTGTCCTGATTGTTTACACCATATTAGGAACTTTAGGTACTTTTTCCACAGCATAGCCTATCCCAAAACACAGCTGTTCTCAGGGCTACCTAGCCGCTCTAAACATATTTCATTAGGTTACATAGAGTGTATGATTGAATACATAACATATATTGAAGTTTATAGTTTTACACAACACTAGTCTATAGCATTATGAGCTGTCCTTTCAAAGTACCATGTCATTTCAAAAATAAAAACTAATGCCTAATGCTGGTTTAGGGGAATTTAACTACTCACCTCTCTTATATCACTTTGCATCACTTTAGGAAAATAGTCATAGTCATCATTAATTGTGATACTCTTTTTTTTTTTTTTTTTTTTTAAATGTCTTACAGGTGAAAATGATGTCTCTATGGAGGATATTCTTGTTTTCCTCACTGGATGTGACAGTGTCCCAGCACTGGGCTTCTCCCCAAAGCCAAGCCTTGAGTTCCTCACCCATTCCCGATTTCCACAAGCGAATACTTGTGAAAATATTCTTCGCATTCCAGTTCATGCAGAATACGCTGCTTTCAAATCTGATATGACTTTTGCCATACGCAATTCACCGGGGTTTGGAAGAGCGTGAGAGGTAATATTATGGAGGGCTTTTAGAGCTTGAGTTATGATGAGGATGTTTGTTTGTTTGTTTTTCAAAAATAATTGCTGTTATTTCATTTTGTTTTTCCTAGAGACAGTATTGAATATAGGCATGAAGAAATATAAGTAGAAATGTTGTTACTTTCGAAGATATTTCAAGCCATGGTTTTTGTTTCAGATTTAATAATGCGCACTTGGTGAACTTTTAAGTTCACAACTGTACAATGTATGTCATTTATCTCCACCCTTTGATATGACCCACAGCAATTGAGTGATTAGCACAGATTATTTCCTCTAAAGGTTATGGTAAGGCATTGTTAATAAATGGTTCTATATTCCTACTTTGTATGGACTGGTTCATTGTCATTTTAGTGTCTACAGGATATGTGCATCCGGGACTTGTCGTATTTTTTCGATTTGAAAAACTACACAAAATGAATTTATTTAAGTTTATCTTCATCAATAGGGTTAAATTAATGCATTATGTACAATAATATAAAATATAATCAGGGTGGACAGTAACTAAGTACATTTACCCAAGTATTCTTCTTAAATACAGATTTCAGGTCCTTTACTTGAGTATTTGCATTGTATGAAACTGTATACTTCTACACTTATATGCTTTTACTTAACTAAAAGAACTGAATACTTCATCCACAACTGAATATAATAAGCATGGCACATATCTATGTGGTGATAACATCACATTTTGTTATGAAAGAAAAGCACATTATAAGCAAATTTTCAGTCCTAGGACCTGTACACACATTTCTCAAAATTACTTAGTTATGTCTGAGTCTATATATGACAATGTATGACACCACATAGTGTAACAACTGATTTACTGCAGCTAGTAGACTATCTCTCAAGCAGGTCACATGCTCTGAAAAAAAGTTCAATTCCATGATTTCCATCATCAGTGAAGGGGTTGATGGGCCTTAACTCCACATTCCATTGGTGATCATAAGGGGGTTGCACAGGCACACGATTGAGTGGCCTTTGATGCTGAGGAAGTTGGAGCATTCCAATTGTCCACAGTTGCAGTGGGGACCGACTCTCCATTGTCCTCAAGCTGTGGTTGTTCCACTGGCTCACAAACTCATCCACAGATCTGTTAATTCTGTTAGGACTAGGACTGTTTTGGCCTCTAGAGGCCGCTGTTATTTCCTTTTCATGTCGTGTTTATTTTGGCCTCTAGAGGCCGCCACTGTTCCTGTGTTTTGTGTTTGTGTTAATTGCCTAATTATCTTCACCTGTGTCCTTAATTAGTTTGTCTATTTATACCCCTGAGTTCAGTCCTCTTGTCACGGAGTCTTTGTGCTGTTATGTTTATCTCCAGTTTCCTTTGTACTGTGTTTTTTGATCTTCTTAGCTTTTGAATTTTTGCACTTTGCTTTTCTTTTGGATTATACTCTTTGGTTTTTTTTTTGTCTTTTGTTTTGCCCTGTATATAGTGTATATAGTTTAAATAAACCTTTTGATTCTTTTTCTACTTCCGCCTCACGCCTCTGCATTTGAGTCATCCCCCTGGTGGCCTAGTGGGGGTTTGCTGGATTATCACACCAACGAACCAGGTTCGAATCCCAGCAAAACCCTAACAGAAAGACTCCGTCATGACCGACTCAGCAGAGGCTGCTTCAACTGTCTACCCGGCCAACCTTCAGGGAATTATGGCAGCTTTGACACGCTTCGGAGCGACCATGGACGCTCATGGACGTACGCTCACCAGCCAACGTGAGGCCCTCGCTCGCCACGAGGAACTGCTTCAGCAAATTGGGAAAACCCTGGCACAGCTGACATCTCTGCCTGCATCTCCTGCTCCTGATCCAGCTCCCACTCCTGCTCCAGTGCCTCCTGCAATGCTGCCTTCTTCACCTCGCGAACCCAGCCTTCCTGCACCACAGAGGTATGACGGCAAGCACAGTGAGTGCCGAGAGTTCCTTACCCAGTGTCAACTCACCTTTGAGCTTCAGCCTACCACCTACACTACGGATCGCCGCAAGATTGCCTTTGTGATCACCTTATTAGCTGGTAAGGCGCGAGCCTGGGCTACTGCTATCTGGCAAAGACAGGGACCTGAGTGCTTTGATTTCCAGCTGTTTTCTGAAGAGATGCTTCGGGTCTTCGATCAGGCAGACATCAGTACCGACGCAGCCTGAAAGCTCATGTCCATCCGGCAAGGAGGAAGCGTCGCAGATTACGCCATCTCGTTCCGAACACTCGCAGCAGTAAGTGGATGGAACGAGACTGCCCTGGTGTCAGCCTTCCACCATGGTCTGTCTGACCCCATCAAGGACGGTCTGGCCTCTATTGGATGCCCAAGTGACCTCGAAACCCTCATCTCACATGCTATTCGTCTGGACAACAGGATGAGAGAACGCCACCAAGCCTTGAGCCCCCCCAGCCTCCCTACCTCTACCTGGAGACCGTCTACCTCCTTCAGTGACTGTCCAGAACCCATGCAAGTGGGTCGTACTCGCCTCTCCGCATCTGAGAGGGAGCGCAGAAGGAGGGACAAGTGCTGCATCTACTGTGGCAAGCCTGGTCACTTCCGAGCATCATGTCCCGAACTCTTGGGAAAAGGACCGCCCCGTCCAGCCGAGGGAGGGTTGTGACGGGGCCTACCCTCTCTCCCGGACTCCCTGGCCAAGGAATCTACATCCCGGTCTCCATCTCCTGGGGTGAGTCTGTCCACTCTTGTCAAGCTTTGATAGACTCAGGGGCGGCTGGGAACTTTATGGATATTCACTTCGCCCAAAGCATCAATATACCTACTGCACCTCTTGAAGTCCCTCTGTCTGTGTCTGCCCTCGATGGCCAAGCGTTAGGTGATGGAAGAGTCACTCAAGTTACTTCTCCAGTCTTCCTCCAGTCTCAAAGTCACAAGGAAGAAATATCCCTGCACCTGATTCCTTCACCTGAGTTCCCAGTTATTCTAGGCCTTCCTTGGCTTATTCGCCACAACCCTCGCATAGACTGGGTAACAAGCCAGGTTGTGGAATGGGGCCCTGCATGCCATGCCTCTTGTCTGCTCTCTAGCTCTCCTGTGTCTCCTGCCGAGCCCCCTGATCTCACCGAGTTATCTCAAGTTCCCACAGAGTACTGGGATCTCAAGGAGGTATTCAGCAAGAGCAGGGCCGCCGTTCTTCCTCCGCACCGGGCCTACGACTGTGCCATCGACTTGCTCCCTGGGACTACCCCTCCTCGTGGCAGACTGTTTTCACTCTCTCAGCCAGAACGCAAGACCTGGAGCAAGGTCAGGAAGACCCTCATACAGACCTCCAGAACCAACCAGACTCAGGCCAACCGCCATAGAAGACCTGCACACGCTTTCCGCCCTGGGCAGCGTGTTTGGCTGTCCACTAAGGACCTTCCACTGCGGGTGGAGAACCGCAAGCTTGCTCCTCGCTACATTGGCCCCTTCAAGGTGGTGCGCAGGGTGAACCCTGTCTCCTACCGGCTCCAGTTGCCCCGGACTCTGAGGATCAACCCCACTTTCCATGTTTCCCTGTTACGGCCCGTACTGACGTCTACGTATGCCCCTGCCCCTAGGAACCCCCCACCCCCCCGCATCTTCCAGGGGCAGACTGTGTTCACTGTGAATCGCCTGCTTGACTCCCGCCGGGTCCGCGGCGGGTTGCAATATCTGGTGGACTGGGAGGGCTATGGTCCTGAGGAGCGCTGCTGGGTTCCTGCTCGGGATGTCCTTGATAAAGAACTATGTCGGGACTTCCATTCGGCCCATCCGGATCGCCCTGGGAACGTCAGGAGACGCTCCTAGAGGGGGGGGTCCTGTTAGGACTAGGACTGTTTTGGCCTCTAGAGGCCGCTGTTATTTCCTTTTCATGTCGTGTTTATTTTGGCCTCTAGAGGCCGCCACTGTTCCTGTGTTTTGTGTTTGTGTTAATTGCCTAATTATCTTCACCTGTGTCCTTAATTAGTTTGTCTATTTATACCCCTGAGTTCAGTCCTCTTGTCACGGAGTCTTTGTGCTGTTATGTTTATCTCCAGTTTCCTTTGTACTGTGTTTTTTGATCTTCTTAGCTTTTGAATTTTTGCACTTTGCTTTTCTTTTGGATTATACTCTTTGGTTTTTTTTTTGTCTTTTGTTTTGCCCTGTATATAGTGTATATAGTTTAAATAAACCTTTTGATTCTTTTTCTACTTCCGCCTCACGCCTCTGCATTTGAGTCATCCCCCTGGTGGCCTAGTGGGGGTTTGCTGGATTATCACACCAACGAACCAGGTTCGAATCCCAGCAAAACCCTAACAAATTCTTGGAAGATAAGCATGGTGAAGAGCTGTAATGTGAAGAGGGTCAGTGCTGTCTAAAAGTCCAAAATTTTCCATAAAGAGGAAAAGGTCTTTATAGTATCCTGACACAACCCTGTTTACTTCTGCCCACAATCTTTCGATCCTTTGATTATGGACACTACGTCCAACCATGAAACTTCCTCTGTTTGTTCCTCGATTCTCAATCATGAACCGTGCAACATCAATGTTCTCGCTACCAGCATCACCCCTGACGTGATCTGGCAGTCCAAATACATCAACAGCACCCTGGAAAAGATGCAAGGCAGTCGATGCTCGGTTGTCTGTGCAACATCTCAGGAAGGTAATGCAGCGACTGTAGCCATCAACTGCTCCATGATACACAAATCTCCATGGATTTAACTTGTGGTTTGTGTCAATATGCCTGAAATAAGAAGAAATTAGTTATTATTATAGTATTATGTACTGGATGTACATAAACATGTAACTTCATTGGCTTTGCTGTACGACTATTTCTACTTGATAATAAGAATGTTCCTTGTATCAATATTTTCAATGAGTCAATGGTCAGTGAATTGCATCATTGACCAGCTAGGGAGAAATAACTAATGTTAATCAAATTAGTAAAACAACACATACCACACTTGATTTGGGGCAGAGACATTGTAGACCCTCCGCTGAATTGCCCTTCGTCCTCTTAAGGCTCGCCCCACTGGATCTACTGTTCTTAAACGCTCCCGTACCCGCCAACGCTGAACTCTGATTCTTCTTCCTCTCAAACTACCAGTGATATAGGTCTCTCCGGAACCGGGGGTTTGCCTGAGAATCTCAGCAATAAGTCGATCCAGATCGACATTTGCAATGTCAGTGAAACTCCCATAGTCCACCAGACCGAGCTGTGTCCTGTGGTTGTACAGTGTTCGTCTGTTTACAGACAGCATCCGAGATATGGCCATCCAGCTAAATCCTAAATCCCGCATGTGAATCAGCTGAGCAGCTGGTATGTTGTACCTTTAAAGAAAAAAAAACAAATATGTTAATGTGTTAATTCACATTGTGT
>NC_083578.1:74615120-74727620 GCF_027579695.1 Neoarius graeffei
AATTGGCTGCGGAAGATAAAGCTGAACTGGGCAACAATCTTCAGGATTGACGAAAGCAAGGGAGATGACCAGCTCTCACTGCAAGGCATCATGGGAAAGCACAAAGATCTGTTCAAGGAAGGCTATGGAAAGATAAAAGACTTTAAAGCAACCATCAGAGTGCAAAGCGATGCCAAGCCACTCTTCCACAAGCCACGACCAGTGCCTTATGCCTTACGAGAAGCAGTGGAAAAAGAGCTAGAGCGCCTTGAGAGAAACAGCATTGTCACTCAAGTGGAAAGGAGTGAGTGGGCTGCGCCTATTGTCGTAGTACCAAAGAAAGACAAAGCAGTGAGATGTGGTGATTATAAAGTTACTGTGAACAGATGCATACTGCCAGAAGAATATCCTCTTCCAAATGCGGAGGATTTGTTTGCCACGCTGGCTGGCGGGACAGTGTTCAGCAAGATCAACCTATCTTTCGCGTATCAACAACTGCAGTTAGACCCAGAGTCAGAGCAGTACCTTACCATAAACACACACAAGGGCCTCTTCAGATACCATCGTCTAGCCTACGGTGTGTCTACAGCTCCAGCAGTGTTTCAACACACTATGGACCAAATACTGCATGGAATGGACAAGGTCGTGTGCTTTATGGATGACATCCTGGTGTCTGCATCTACCAAGGAAGAACATCTGAAAATATTGGATCAAGTCATGACAAGACTGGAAAGATATGGAGTGAGAATAAAGCAATCAAAGTGTGCATTCCTTCAGGACTCAGTGGGAGTACCTTGGGTACAGAATTGATGCACAGGGTCTACACCCAACAGCAAGTAAAGTGGATGCCATAGTGAACGCCCCAGCTCCTTAGAATGTGACCGAGCTAAGATCGTTTTTGGGGCTGCTTAACTACTATGGAAAGTTTGTGGCAAACCTGTCCACACTGCTGCACCCACTTCACCAACTGCTTCAAGCAGACACACCATGGAAGTGGTCTCCTCAATGTGAAGATGCATTCAAGGGATCCAAGCAGCGTCTCCTAAACAGCAAATGCCTAGCGCACTACGATCCTGAGAAACCGCTCAGGCTTGTCTGTGATGCCAGTCCATATGGTGTCGGAGCAGTAATTTCTCACGTGCTACCATCCGGTGAAGAGCAACCAATTGCTTTTGCATCTAGGACACTCTCACCAAGTGAGCGAAATTATGTTCAAATCGAAAAAGAAGCATTGAGCATAATATTTGGTGTCAAAAAGTTCCATAAGTATCTCTATGGAAGAAAGTTTGTGCTGTTGACAGACCACAAACCACTGTTGACAATTCTTGGCCCTAAATCTGCAGTACCCACTCTGGCTGCTCTCCGCATACAACGCTGGGCTTTGATCCTGTTAGCTTATGATTATGACATCCAGTACCGAAGAGCTAGTGACCATGCCAATGCGGGTGCATTGTCACGTCTCCCATGCAAAGGTGACACAGATGAGAGCGTCAACAATGATGGAGTGTTCTGTGTGTCAAATGTGGATGAATTACCTGTTTCAGCAAATGACATTGCCACAGAGACCAGACACGATCCTATCCTCTCCAGGGTCCTTGATTTGACATTGTCAGGATGGCCAAAGTTTGTGCCTAACCCAGATCTGAAACCATTCCATCTGAGGAAGGACGAGTTGTCTACAGACCAGGGATGTATTCTCTGGGGGTCGCGTGTCATCATACCACTGAAGTACAGACAGAGGCTTCTGTCAGATCTGCATGATGGACATCCAGGAATGACAAGGATGAAGGCACTAGCCAGAAGTTTCCTGTGGTGGCCTGGAATAGATCAAGAGATAGAGACTTATGTACAACCCCGATTCCAAAAAAGTTGGGACAAAGTACAAATTGTAAATAAAAACGGAATGCAATGATGTGGAAGTTTCAAAATTCCATATTTTATTCAGAATAGAACATAGATGACATATCAAATGTTTAAACTGAGAAAATGTATCATTTAAAGAGAAAAATTAGGTGATTTTAAATTTCATGACAACAACACATCTCAAAAAAGTTGGGACAAGGCCATGTTTCCCACTGTGAGACATCCCCTTTTCTCTTTACAACAGTCTGTAAACGTCTGGGGACTGAGGAGACAAGTTGCTCAAGTTTAGGGATAGGAATGTTAACCCATTCTTGTCTAATGTAGGATTCTAGTTGGTCTTTTTTGTCGTATCTTCCGTTTTATGATGCGCCAAATGTTTTCTATGGGTGAAAGATCTGGACTGCAGGCTGGCCAGTTCAGTACCCGGACCCTTCTTCTACGCAGCCATGATGCTGTAATTGATGCAGTATGTGGTTTAGCATTGTCATGTTGGAAAATGCAAGGTCTTCCCTGAAAGAGACGTCGTCTGGATGGGAGCATATGTTGCTCTAGAACCTGGATATACCTTTCAGCATTGATGGTGTCTTTCCAGATGTGTAAGCTGCCCATGCCACACGCACTAATGCAACCCCATACCATCAGAGATGCAGGCTTCTGAACTGAGAGCTGATAACAACTCGGGTCGTTCTTCTCCTCTTTAGTCCGAATGACACGGCGTCCCTGATTTCCATAAAGAACTTCACATTTTGATTCGTCTGACCACAGAACAGTTTTCCACTTTGCCACAGTCCATTTTAAATGAGCCTTGGCCCAGAGAAGACGTCTGCGCTTCTGGATCGTGTTTAGATACGGCTTCTTCTTTGAACTATAGAGTTTTAGCTGGTGACGGCGGATGGCACGGTGAATTGTGTTCACAGATAATGTTCTCTGGAAATATTCCTGAGCCCATTTTGTGATTTCCAATACAGAAGCATGCCTGTATGTGATGCAGTGCTGTCTAAGGGCCCGAAGATCACGGGCACCCGGTATGGCTTTCCGGCCTTGACCCTTACGCACAGAGATTCTTCCAGATTCTCTGAATCTTTTGATGATATTATGCACTGTAGATGATGATATGTTCAAACTCTTTGCAATTTTACACTGTCGAACTCCTTTCTGATATTGCTCCACTATTTGTCGGCGCAGAATTAGGGGGATTGGTGATCCTCTTCCCATCTTTACTTCTGAGAGCTACTGCCACTTCAAGATGCTCTTTTTATACCCAGTCATGTTAATGACCTATTGCCAATTGACCTAATGAGTTGCAATTTGGTCCTCCAGCTGTTCCTTTTTTGTACCTTTAACTTTTCCAGCCTCTTATTGCCCCTGTCCCAACTTTTTTGAGATGTGTTGTTGTCATGAAATTTCAAATGAGCCAATATTTGGCATGAAATTTCAAAATGTCTCACTTTCGACATTTGATATGTTGTCTATGTTCTATTGTGAATACAATATCAGTTTTTGAGATTTGTAAATTATTGCATTCCGTTTTTATTTACAATTTGTACTTTGTCCCAACTTTTTTGGAATCAGGGTTGTAGATCAGTGCGCTGCATGTGAGACCACGCTGAACAGACCTGCAGCAGCACCCCTCCATCCTTGGTCATGGGCTGCTTCACCATGGGAGAGAGTGCATGTCGACTTCGCTGAAATCAATAAGCAACACTACCTACTGGTAGTAGATGTCTACTCAAAGTGGCTAGAAGTACTGCCTGTACATCAGACATCAGCTAAGAAGACTACGCAACTTCTCCGGAACCTCTTTGCATCATATGGCTTGCCAAAGGTTCTTGTGTCAGACAATGGCCCTCCATTTACATCAGCAGACTTTGAGAAGTTTCTCAAAAATAAGAGTGCGCCACATTCTGTCTCCACTCTACCATCCCGCATCCAATGGCACAGTAGAGCGAGCTGTGCAAACATTCAAGAAAGCCTGGACTAGACTTGAAGCTCAGTTTGTCTCACCTCAGCAACGGCTTGCTCAGTTCCTGTTCACGTACAGAAACGCTCCTCACACCATCACGGAACGCACCCCAGCTGAAATGTTTTTGAAGAGACAACCACGCACTCGTCTGTCTTTATTGAAGCCTGACATGTCTGCAGTGGTGGTCAAGCATCAGTTACAGCAGAAGAAGGCTCATGACAAGCGAGCAAAGACACTCCGGACATTCAGTCACGGGGAGAGGGTGTTAGTTCGAGACTTTAGACATCCAAAGAAGCTGTGGATACCAGGAACAATTCTGTGGCAAAGAGGACCTCTGACCTATTATGTTCAAGTTGGTCATCGTCAAGTCAAGGTGCATGTTAATCACCTGCGTGCATCAAAAGCCTCAAGCTTGCCAAGCAGAAGGGATGACAGTGATTTCCTGGAGTATGCAGCGGACCCTGAGGAACAAGCAGAAGAGACAGAACAACAAGCTGCAGCTGCGGGTCCACCTCAGGCTGTTCAACCAGCACGCCGCTATCCTGAAAGAGAGCGAACAGCACCAAAAAGACTGAATCTCTAAGTATTATGTAGAGATATTTGGTTAAGTGACAAGGTTCAGAGTTCATAGTGCTTCCTGTAATGTTAAGGAAGTACAGTACCTAAAGTAAGTAAATGTTTAATACAATGTGAGCACTGCATTGACTGTTATAGCAGGCTGGTTGTTAGTCATAAGGGTTATAATCTAGGGGGGAGGAGTGTAGTAGTTGATAGAAAATATCATTTACCGTAATGATGGCAAAACACTAGTAGACTTACTATAGCTCTAATGGCCATTGCGCGCAGTGCATGCCTGTAGCAGTGTTGAGAACGTAACCGCCAAGTAAACCACACTCACCTCGGCTCTGTCTCCGTGTGCATTTATTTCCTCACAAATACTACACCATTACAATATGTAACTAGGAGATGGGGCTTCTAAACTGAATAAATTCTGAATTTGCTTGCAAACTTTAGCTAACATGAGATGAGATTAAGAATTGAAAGAGTGGTTCATACTCACCGTTTCAGAACCTAAGCGGTAATATTTCATTGGTCCAAAATAACCATGGATTCCTGGCATGTAGATTCCACCACCAATCACAAAGTATCCTGAAGTGTCATTATACAGAATAGCATCCTGAAAACTGGAACACATTACACAGATGTCACTTTATGACAGCTAAAAATAATATTTCGGGGAAAAAAATTAATTGTACACAATGTCCCAATGTAGTCAAATCAGCCAAGACATATCTACTGTTTAGTTTTGCACTGCAACTGCAAGGCTAATGTGGCTAACAAGTACAGGGAGTTTATCATACAAATAATTTCCATGAAAACATGCTCAAATCTTGATCTGTGTGTCAATCTATGGGATATAGTAAAATAACAGAAATAGTCCATATTTATACACTACCGTTCAAAAGTTTGGGGTCACTTTGAAATTTCCTTATTTTTGAAAGAAAAGCACTGTTCTTTTCAATGAAGATCACTTTAAACTAATCAGAAATACACTCTATACATTGCTAATGTGGTAAATAACTATTCTAGCTGCAAATGTCTGGTTTTTGGTGTAATATCTACATAGGTGTATAGAGGCCCATTTCCAGCAACTCTCACTCCAGTGTTCTAATAGTACAATGTGTTTGCTCATTGCCTCAGAAGGCTAATGGATGATTAGAAAACCTTTGTACAATCATATTAGCACAGCTGAAAACAGTTTAGCTCTTTAGAGAAGCTATAAAACTGACCTTCCTTTGAGCAGATTGAGTTTCTGGAGCATCACATTTGTGGGGTCGATTAAATGCTCAAAATGGCCAGAAAAATGTCTTGACTATATTTTCTATTCATTTTACAACTTATGGTGGTAAATAAAAGTGTGACTTTTCATGGAAAACACAAAATTGTCTGGGTGACCCCAAACTTTTGAACGGTAGTGTATATGCTACCATTGTCACTAGTGGCTATGCATTTTATTTAGTTCTGATTCATACTAGCTTCTTGGAAGATGAGCAAAACAAGCTAACTTTACTAGCTATGTACTCTCACGAGACATAGCACTGATCTTTTCTCCTTCCTTTCATGCTTTTTTTTTTGATAATGTCTGTATACACATTTACTGAGAGGTCATACAGTATATGACAGGATAAAGTTAAGGTCATGCCTAGCTGGTTGATCCGTGAGAACCGTGGCTGGGGCTACTGTGATCATTCAGGCAGATTTTGCAGGTGATCTGTCGCATAAATATGGGTGGAGTAAATATGCAAATGAAGCCATGGTAGCCATGACGATAGTGACAGAAGACACCGGTAAACCAATGGTGGCAGCGACATATCACGATGGCCTGACGGCAATGTGTACGGTTTTCATGGCTGCAGTACGGCACAGCCATGGCAAGACAAAATAAGCCATGCCCCCTAGGCAAGCTTTTCACTTTCTGCAGAATGATGTTCCATGAACATTTTGAGCTCGATGTTTGCAACAGAATGCTACAGTAACCCTCAGTAGCCCATGTCAGCCTCACATATGCCTCAAGGATGCTTTCACGGTTGCGACGGATGAATTCATCCGGTGCTTGACCCATTGCAATTTTCAACATGACCAAACTTTTCGGGTATGGAAGTCACACCCTCCCGGTTGTCAAGGTAGCTCCCCATCTCTCATGTATTCCGACAGAAGGGCCCGGAACATGTGCCGGTTGAACGTGTGCCGGTTGAGGCCCTCTGGGCCGAGGTCAGTATTTAAGGCCGAGGTCACGGTATTTCAGCATACGAACCGACCTTAAGCTGGTAAATAATATATTTATTTTTTTCTTTACCAAATTCTAACAGAAAACGAGAGCGTCCGAAAGGGAAAACCAAGCTGAGCCGAGGCGAGCCGCCATTTTGAATCCTCATTCACGGCTGTAATGCAAATTGCTTCCTCCTCGGTATACAAGTGCACTTCCACAGCAGGAAAAAAGCTACATTTTGCCGCCTATGTAGTCCCCTATTTATACAAAATTGAGTCATTCAGAATTCAGTCATGTTTTTGCTCGGCTTTAGCAACAGTTACAGGTTTTTAGCTTTCTCCTGAAATGTTTTATTTTATTTCTTCTTCCTCAGGGTAGTAAAACTCGCTTTCACTGTGAACACTGTCGTTATCGCTATCCATGCTGTAAAATTAATGCTACTGTCCTGAGAAATGCTGGCAAAAATTTATAAGATTTTTGATAAATCTGATAAAAATGTTTGTTGTTGTTGTGAATGAGCAAGTCGCCAGAGGTCCATAACCGGGTTCCGTAACTGGGGTCCGTACCGTAGGATACGGACCCGCTTGCCAGCCAATCAGAGCACAGGATTTCATGGAAACCGGACCTCAAAAAAAGCAATATATTTTTATTTACACATATTCTTACATTCTTACATTCTTATATGGCTTCCATGAAGTGATCTTCAGAGCCAGCCTGCATGATTAACAGCTTCACCTGGAGAGAAAATTACAATATGACTTTGTCATGTTTCTTGATAGCCCTGTGATGACCTGGCAACTTGTCCAGGGTGTACCCCGCCTTTCGCCCGTAGTCAGCTGGGATAGGCTCCAGCTTGCCTGTGACCCTGTAGAACAGGATAACGCGGCTAGAGATGATGAGATGAGATGAGATATATTTTTTCATCTGTAAAATATCATATCAATCATACAAATGCCTGATGCTGTGTGTCAAGCAGCCGCTGACTGGTTGAGCAACACCATCACATTGATAAAAGAGCAATTTAAGGATCAGTGTGACATTATCATAACTTACAAAATATTACAAAAACAGTGAAGAAATAATGATAAAACAATATAGAAAAAATAAAACTTTGTCAAAGGTTCTGAATCATCAAAACCATGGACCAATGACAGTGCATATGCAAATAATATGGAAATTGACCCCTTGTGTGAGATAAAAAGAAATAGTAACAGTGAGGAAAAACTCTTTAGCTCTTGCCCACCAAATGCTTTAGAGGACTGTGAAAAAGTTTGAGTACCTCTGAGGTCTGGATGAAAAGGTCCACCCGGATCCAAGTCCGGAGAGGGATATTTGTGTGAGCTGTGAATGCCCGTTCCACTCTGGAGGTCAAACGCACCTGGACCACGATGTTACCTTCACATAACACAAACAAGCAAACACAAGGTAAAGGGAATTTGGTAACTCGACTCTGGTTTGAAATTTTACATGTGTAAATGTAATCAAGAACATTCCTGTTTTCACTGACAAAACTCTGAAAAAAATAAACAGGATGCTGCGAACTTTGCTTTCGATCCAGTGACTATATCATGCTCAGCTCATTGTGCCACTGTGTGGGAAAATGAATTTATAGTTTGTAAAGCAGGAAATAATCAGATTGAAACCTTTGAGATTCTGAAGCACGTGGCCAGAAAAGTGTATAAAATTATATATGTACCATACTTCATACATTCATCCATCCATTATCTGTACCTGCTTATCCTGTGCAGGGTCGCAGGCAAGCTGGAGCCTATCCCAGCTGACTATGGGCGAGAGGCGGGGTACACCCTGGACAAGTCGCCAGGTCATCGCAGGGCTGACACATAGACACAAACAACCATTCACACTCACATTCACACCTACGGTCAATTTAGAGCCACCAATTAGCCTAACCTGCATGTCTTTGGACTGTGGGGGAAACCAGAGCACCCGGAGGAAACCCACACAGACACGGGGAGAACATGCAAACTCCGCACAGAAAGGCCCTCGTCAGCCGCTGTGCTGTGAGGCGACAGTGCTAACCACGACACCAACATGCCGCCTACTTCACGTATATTATAGCTAATTAAAAAGAATTTACAGCTCTTTTACATTTCCATGTTTGTGGAAGTATCTGATCAGGAAATCATACGTGACCTGAAATTAGAAATTTAGGAGGAACACAAATTTCAGTTAATGACTAATATTGAATGGATAATTTTGCAAAAAAAAAAAATCCACAAGTCTACATTAGCTTTGTAGCGTCAGGGAAAAAAGAACATGGGAGTATACTTGCTATGGTGTGTGACTCATTTACTGTGTCCGTTAATGTTTAGTAACTTTTTTATCAGGGTCGCTTTAGTTTAACTTGTTAATCTGTTCAGAGTTTGAGAATAGAATTGAGAGTTCTTCTGGGAATAGGCAGGAGGAGGATTAATGAAACAAACCTTTGCACATGTCTAAGTATTATACGTCTTCTCGCTTCAGTGAAGCACATCACATTACTCCCATGCTTCAGCAGTGAGGTCATGCCACAGAGAAGTCACCTGTATTGGTCAGCAATAGGAGAGGAGTTGCGTAGTTCCTCTGCTCGTTCACATGCTTGATGATGCCACAGAGCTTTTCCTTGCACCAGTTTAGCAAATACAACCACACCGAGACGGTCAGTCTGCAAAACAGCAGTGATGAGTGAGATTAAAGCCTGAAAGAAAACATTTTTAATGTATGTTGTAACTTGAGAACGTGGTAAACTTAATTTTCATTTTACCAAACTACTGTTTATGGACATCACCATATGGAAACACAAGAGCTACAAATAAAAATGTCAAGTTTAGCCAGTCTAGTGGAGAATGAATGCTGGCTTTCACCTGACAAACTGCAGTAAAAAGCAGACCAGAGTTCAACAACAGTTCAATATTTTACTTTCTTCCTAATTTCCATGCCGTTACTTAGCATTGCTCTGTCTTCAGTTTTAGTATCTCTCACCATCTATCAGGTTCACTGAACAGCCCCTGATCCATTAATCACATGGTTCCATAACAGCCTAATTGATTGTGGGAAATCTGACCCAGGAGTCATGTTATTGACCATCTGGCTAACTTTATTACAGTATGAATTCGACATTTGCCATTTTCTCCTACACAACCGAAACACAAATATAATATGAAGAAACATTGGTATACCCTTAGTCACGTACACTATCACCTCTGATAACCCCCAGGCCCCTTTAGCCCAAGCCTCTTTACTCAACCTAGGAGCACTTGGTGGTCTTACCTGGGTTTCTCTCGAGCATGCAGGCTCGCAGTCTCCAGCTCTTTGTTGGTGAAGGCTGGAAACGTCCTGATGATTCCATATTTCTCTCCAGTGCTTGCAAAAGGGAACGTCAGGAGTTTCACTACATCTGCAACATTATTGGACGAGTAATCATTTTAGTTATAGAGTGTTGCTGTAATCCATTTTGGATTCTAAAAAGCTCTGTCTATCGATCAGAGAATTTTAGGTCATCTAGGGAAATGGGGGCGTGTCTTGAAAGCCATAGGTGGGAATGTGAGTCCATATATGGATGTCTTCATTTAGGAAGAAGGCTCAAAACATTGAATGATGGATCAAAAACATAAATTGTGAACCATTTTGGATTCTAAAAAATGTATTAGAATCTAATACAATTTTTTTTCAAAAAGTGTCTCATATATGGAAATGTGGGGGTCCCTATATCGAAATGAGAACAGATGAGTGGGCGTGTCTTGAAAGCCATAGATGAGAATGTACGGTAAGCATGTCTGTGAGTCCATATATTGACATCTTCAAGTAAATTTACTGGTGATGTTAACGAGTTACCCAGACGGCTTATAAAAGCTAACCTGACAAGAAATTTGGGAAAACGTATACCATTTAAACACCTGGTGTCTACTCTTGTAATGTTTGAACTCAAAGAATGGTCAAATTATGTAATAATTTGTTTGTACTCAAACTTGCAAGTTTATATCCATATACTGAATTTGATTTGAAAAAAAAAACCTCACCTGCGTCAGGAGCACACTTCTCTATTCTGTCTTTGGTCCGATTCCACATCAGCTCCACCTCCCACGAAACGCATCTGTTCATTGATTTGGCAGGACGTTCTGAGGCCAGAACCGTCTGCAGAGTTTTAAACATTCTCACTATGGATTGCTCATACTGACTGACTCCAGTGTGGCTGCTACTGCTTTCTTCTCCATCCAGATACACCAGCCAGGCTCTAAGCATCACATCATGGGCTTCCACTGTCCGCCTGAAGAAAAAGTCTCTCTTATACACCATATCAGGAGGAAAAGTGAGCTGAATCGTCCTTGTTCTAATATTTTTAAGTTGTTTGACATGAGTCCATGATCTCCTAAAGGTCATGAGTCCAACCGTTTTTGATGTGGAAAGCACAATCTTGAGCCCCACTCTGCAGGGCCTGGAGCAGGTATACGACATCTGCACACTGGAGTTGACTGTGACGGTGTCAGGGGTTGAGTCAAAGTGAAGAAAATCACCATAAGGGCTCTTCTGCAATGGTGACATGGTGGTGCGTGTGGTGGTGGAGTAGCACTGAATCTTGAATAAAACACACAGGACAGAATTAACAGTGCAAGCACCTTACAAAGCACTGCAAACGGATATAAACTTGAAAAGGAAACGTGCAGAAATAATAAAACATCTGGTGACATGCTGTTATGGTAAATAATCAACAAGGGGGTGGTGTGATGTGGCCTGACATGAAGAAGAGATATTGTTACCACCCCAAAGTGGATTATTTTCCTATAACAACACGAATTGACTCATTACACTTATTGTCCATTTATAGATACATTTAATATTGTCAACTGTCCACAAAACAATGTAATTATTTACGTTATCAATACATTACAGCAGCTGTAAACAGTCATTTCCTCACTAGCCTCTCTTCTCTCTCTCCCTCTCTCTCTCTCTCTCTCTCTCTCTCTCTCTCTCTCTCATGAAGCTAAAAAAAATGCAGTTTTTCGTGTTACCAAGGAACTGCAAATCACAAATTTCTCTATCTTGTGACAGAACACTGAAAGTTACTGGTTTACCTTTTAACTGTTACAAAGCACTGACATGAGAGAGTCCTTCCATAAATGCTAATTAATCTCCCACAGACAGCTTTACCATGTCTGTGATAATGATTACACAAGTTTTCTTTTTAATTAGTTTATGTGCAGCATCCACCATACAAAACTCTGCGTAAGTGTTTACTATACAACCGCTATTATTCTATCCACATTCACTGGACGTGAGCAATCGCATGTTCTGATTGGCTACTCTACTGCTAGGCTATCAGCTCATATACTGTGAGTAGAGAAAAACAAAATGGCGGAGCCTATTATGTCAGATATATCATTTTATCATCAAGTATTTAAAAGAAACAGAAATCGCTATAAGAATATACAACCCCGATTCCAAAAAAGTTGGGACAAAGTACAAATTGTAAATAAAAACGGAATGCAATAATTTACAAATCTCAAAAACTGATATTGTATTTACAATAGAACATAGACAACATATCAAATGTCGAAAGTGAGACATTTTGAAATTTCATGCCAAATATTGGCTCATTTGAAATTTCATGACAGCAACACATCTCAAAAAAGTTGGGACAGGGGCAATAAGAGGCTGGAAAAGTTAAAGGTACAAAAAAGGAACAGCTGGAGGACCAAATTGCAACTCATTAGGTCAATTGGCAATAGGTCATTAACATGACTGGGTATAAAAAGAACATCTTGGAGTGGCAGCAGCTCTCAGAAGTAAAGATGGGAAGAGGATCACCAATCCCCCTAATTCTGCACCGACAAATAGTGGAGCAATATCAGAAAGGAGTTCGACAGTGTAAAATTGCAAAGAGTTTGGACATATCATCATCTACAGTGCATAATATCCTCAAAAGATTCAGAGAATCTGGAAGAATCTCTGTGCGTAAGGGTCAAGGCCGGAAAACCATACTGGGTACCCGTGATCTTCGGGCCCTTAGACGGCACTGCATCATATACAGGCTCGCTTCTGTACTGGAAATCACAAAATGGGCTCAGGAATATTTCCAGAGAACATTATCTGTGAACACAATTCACCGTGCCATCCGCCGTTGCCAGCTAAAACTCTATAGTTCAAAGAAGAAGCCGTATCTAAACATGATCCAGAAGCGCAGACGTCTTCTCTGGGCCAAGGCTCATTTAAAATGGACTGTGGCAAAGTGGAAAACTGTTCTGTGGTCAGACGAATCAAAATTTGAAGTTCTTTATGGAAATCAGGGACACCATATCATTCGGACTAAAGAGGAGAAGGACAACCCAAGTTGTTTTCAGCGCTCAGTTCAGAAGCCTGCATCTCTGATGGTATGGGGTTGCATTAGTGCGTGTGGCATGGGCAGCTTACACATCTGGAAAGACACCATCAATGCTGAAAGGTATATCCAGGTTCTAGAGCAACATTTGCTCCCATCCAGACGACGTCTCTTTCAGGGAAGACGTTGCATTTTCCAACATGACAATGCCAAACCACATACTGCATCACTTACAGCATCATGGCTGCGTAGAAGAAGGGTCCGGGTACTGAACTGGCCAGCCTGCAGTCCAGATCTTTCACCCATAGAAAACATTTGGCGCATCATAAAGCGGAAGATATACGACAAAAAAGACCTAAGACAGTTGAGCAACTAGAATCCTACATTAGACAAGAATGGGTTAACATTCCTATCCCTAAACTTGAGCAACTTGTCTCCTCAGTCCCCAGACATTTACAGACTGTTGTAAAGAGAAAAGGGGATGTCTCACAGTGGTAAACATGGCCTTGTCCCAACTTTTTTGAGATGTGTTGTTGTCATGAAATTTAAAATCACCTAATTTTTCTCTTTAAATGATACATTTTCTCAGTTTAAACATTTGATATGTCATCTATGTTAATAAATAAATAATCTATGTCATCTATGTTAATAAATAAAATATGAAATTTTGAGACTTCCACATCATTGCATTCTGTTTTTATTTACAATTTGTACTTTGTCCCAACTTTTTTGGAATCGAGGTTGTAGTTTCTTTCCCCCATTATCTCCTGTTCCACACTCCAGCCCAGTCAGTGGCAGTAATGCACCTTTAAGTTGGCTTGTCAACCGCCAAAAAAACCCTAAAGAAGAAGAAAAAGAAAATGGCGGAGCATGTTGCTGAACCAACCAAGGACGAAATAAAAACTCTACTCAAAAACAAAACCCCAAAAAATACAAAAAAAAAAGCAACAAAATATGGAATAAACGTATTTGACAGTAAGAACATATTTTATTTTTCAAAAATTATTATAGCATTTTTCACAAATTGCTCCTGTCATTTCGCCGGTTTGTTTACATTCTAAGCAGAAATGATTTTGTCTGACGTTTTGTACAAAGTTTTTATTTATCGAGTTTTCAAAAAATAAAAATGCTCTGTTTCTCAAAATCCAGTGAATGTGGATAGAATAAAACAGTTATTCCACTCAATCTCATTGTACATGACTTATAGCTGACTCGGTGCTACGTGCTTCGTCAGCTATCAGCTCATGTACGACTCAATTTCATGGAGTAACTGTTAAATGTATAGCAGTTAACAATGGCAGTAATATCCTATAAATAATCTTCAGCCAGAATGGCTGTCAAAGCTGCTGTTAATGAAAATTAATTAAAACCTTCTGAGTGAAGAAGTCAACAGGTTTAATTTCAATAAAAATATTTGTATCTGGCTCCTAATTAAGGATTTGGTTCCTGTTGCCGCCTCAACTCTGATCTCTGAGAGTTTTTTCTTACTCCTATGCAATTTGCTGATCTAAATCATATCTTTATATTAGCAGCATTCGCAACGTCATGAATAAAAAAAGTTACTTGTTTCATGTCATCCTTACTACTTGGTTACTCCTCCCCTTGTATTAATAGCAGCGCCGATCCAGTCAGATAATGATACCACGAGTGTCTTGACACAGTTATGGCTCACTCCTCCACTGACATGGTGCAATACAGTTCAAATTTGGGGCCTACTTTAGTCCTTAATCTGTTCTAAATCAGGGCTTTTCAAAGTGTGGGGCGCGCCTCCCCTAGGGGGCGCCAGAGTTCATCGGGAGGGCGCAACGTGAGGAAAAATAAACCAGTGTTGGTAACTCGCCAGCGCCCCCTATAACGATCCCACAATTTCCTTGCGCGCTCCACCCGGATGTGACGTGAAGTGGAACTGCTTTAACTGTATCGAGAGCGCCTCGATTCGCTCTCTCATGTTCTGACTACTGGAGTGGTCGGACGGACTGTAGGCACGCTCGCCTACAGTGTTGAGACTAACCGCTATTGTCTGAGAACAGCCTGTTCAAATTAGTTTCGGCCGAACTTTTGAACGACCCGCTAAGTTTCAGCGATATAGTGGTTTCGATTCTAAACCTTTGCAAAGTTTAACTACAGTTAAGTAGTTTTCCACGCTAAGAGGCATTTGCGGACAGCTTCGCTCCTCTCAGCCTTTTTCTCGTCGACGCATCACCGGAGGTTTCTCCTGAAGCACCGTGGGCCAGCTAGGCCTTCATCTCCCTGCTTCGTTAGCCGCGGTTGGACGCAACGCGCCGCTAACCTCCTCTCCTCGGACCGCGACCCTCAGCGCGGACATCGGAGAAAGAACTTCCATCGCATTGAGTAGGCACTTGGGCAAATTTTTAATTTGTAGCTTATTCAGATGGTTGTTAGGGTCATGTTTAAGCTTTGAGCTATTTAGCATACCCGCTCAGACACGGAAGGTGTTTGTTTGTTTTTATTGTTTGTTTGTTTGTTTTTATTGTTTGTTTTGGTTCTGTTTTTTTTTCTTTGAACTTGTTAGACAGGGTATCTTGCATGATATCTTTCCTTAACTCCATTGCTAGCTTCCCTATCTGATTAGCAGCGCAGCGACAAGTTTGTTATTTTAAGCTCCGAGGCTAGACCGCTACAAGGCCTAGTTCTCTCCATCCAACACATATACACACTCTCTCACACTCTTTCTCTCTCTCTCTCTCTCTCTCGCGTTGAGTTCTTTGCCTAGATAGTCTGTTGGAAATTGTTGTTAAGTGCAGTGTTTGGATCCAGCTGTAGCGTGGTCAGATTCTCCTTAGCAACTTATTGCTAGCTACCTCAGGGTGATACGCTAGCTGGTAGGCTTGTGTTCTCGACTAGGCCTGCAGGCGCCATTTTTCCGACGCCATTTTGATACCTTCCTCATTGAGTTACCTGTGATACGACACCTAGGCACTGACCGCCATTTTGTTTAAGCATTGCCAGAGTGGCTAGTCATTAGCATCTGCCCACAGATACCTACACAAAGCACACATTAGCCACAGAGCTAATCCTTTGTTCTATTTAGCTAACATTCCTTTGTTTTAGCTAACATTCCTTTGTTTTAGCTAACGACAAGCTAGGTCACACACACACACACGCATCGGCTTGCCCTAGCCTCACACACGCACACACAAGGGATTCTTTTCTTTTCCTTCTATCTCTTTCTCTCTCTCTTTCCCTCAAATTTATAGTCCAGGTGTAATTGTTCCATTGTTTTGTCTTGTTATTACCTTTGCTGACATTGAATGTATTTTGAGTTTATTATTATTAGTGAGTAGTAGACAAATAAAAGCTAATAAAATTGAATTGCATTTTACTTGTTCCTGTTGTTTATTCACAAGGTCAACTATTTAGAACTCCTTTTTCCTTCAGAATTTAGCTTTTGTATACAACTGGGTTTCCCATCTAATACAGAGCTACCATTAATCTTGAATGTAACCATTCACGGTGAGTGTTAAGATTAATAATTTAAGATTTTATGAGACTGATCTTTATTTATAAATTGATTAATTTAATTATCAATTATTACATAATTTATAATTTAATTAATCCCAATTCAACCTACATTAAAGTGGTGCCCCGTGTGAGGACTAGTTTAATGACCTTGTGAATTTCTCAACAATAACTTGTAAACTGCTGTATACCCAAAATCAACTGCCAAGGTATAACACAGATGACTTTAATGGTGAATCATTAACAGTGTGTTAATCACAGAACTGAAATTCAGCTGCCAACCACAGTTAGCTGATAAACTGGTTTAATTGATTAGTACATTAGAGTAATATCTAATTCGAGTACTTAATTAATATTATTATTAATAATAATCATTATTAACTAATTATTAATTGAGCTAATTAATACAAGTGAAACATTAGTGAAAACAAAGTAGCTAAGAAACCACATCAATTATTTAGCAACTTGGATTAAATTAAATTCTAACCTAATCAACACCTAGTATTAATTTCCTTTAAGTTAATTAATACATTTCGAACAAAATGTCGCGTTCCCCATCAAGGGAGTCAGAAGGGCCCCTCCTCTCTCTCTTCGACGTTGTAGGCGATTTAGGCCAAGTCCCGGAGGACAGGAGAAATTACTTCTGTGATCTGGACCAAAAGGCTCGCTTTGATGAAATACACATAGCCGTTAGGGAACTTAAGGAGCGTACTATGACTCTCCCAGAAGGGCTACCCAAATTGTTCATGATCTACTATAAGGAAATGGAACATGTGTGTATGACCCTCGAACAAGAGAAAAGAACACTAAAACGACAACTGGCCGAAGCTCAAAGGAGAGCAGAAAGCGCGGAGAGTAGCCTCGTGGGCCTGAGAGCCACACAAGATGAACTAAAGCGCGAAATAGAATACCTCAGGGAAGAAGTGACGCAAGCACGTCGCTCAGATGAGGGATCGGCCAAACCCTCCCAAGAACAGAGTTCCGCTCTGGAGGAGGAAGAACCTGAGCTTAGAACGGTAGATCAGACACCGCACTCAAGCTCAACTCGCGTGAAAGTCGCGCGATCGCCACCTCGTGGCGCTGGGAGTTTTTACTTTACTCCCCACTACACCCCCTCGCGCTTCAATATCGCTGCAGCCTCTAGCCCGCAGAAAACGCCGCGCTACGTACCCTCAGACTCCTCTGACGGAGAGGCCGCCTACAAGCCGAAACGCAGACATAGGCGATATGAGAGCAGCTCAAATAGCGAAGACAGCGAGGACCCCTACGGGTCAAAATCAAAACGCCTCGTCGCAGAACGCAAAACTAGGATCCGCCAAATCGACGCCCTTGCGAAAGACATAGAGCGTTTTGAGCCGGAAAATCATAGACACCGAAGCGTTAATGATTATTTCCGGGAAATCGAGCGTAGCCTCCTGGACCTGCCAGAGGCTACGTCGCATGAAAAGGCCAGACTAGTCTGGAAAACTTTAGGTAGTGGCGTACGAGCATTCGTTGAGACCTTACCGCAGTCAGTCCTCGACAACTACAAGAAGATACGCAAGTACTTGAAAGAGGAATACTCGTTGTACGAGAACGAGACTGCTGCGACGATGGGTGCCATTCTGATCAGACAGAAACGAAGCGAACACCCTCGCGAGTACTACCGTCGGCTCCGTGCAGCGTACTTTCAGGGCAGAAGCGAGCCCGGGCTAGAGGAAGATCGCAACTTCAAGTCCCTCTTCCTCCATAACCTTCACCCGTGCATCCGTAACCAAGTAACACTCGCGTGTCGCCAGCGCCCCCATACTATGAGAGAAATGCGTCGCACCGCACAACTAACGTGGGAGACGTTCGTCCGACCCACAGACCGCCACGAGGACGATCCCAGAGTCCTCAGCCTATATGAGCAGGAAGGTCAGTCCTTAGGCCTAGAAGGGGGTGAAGCCCCAAACCGCGGGCCCCCTTGGGCGAACCCAAACCCCGGCCACCAGACGTCGAGTCAACCCAAAGGTAACTGGAAAGTTCGACAAGCTGGAGCCAAGGGGGAACAGGGCCCCAACGCCAAAGGGCAAGGTAACCGCAAACCTGGCAGTCACGGCCCTAAATCTCAGAATAGCGGACAGTCAAGGCCCCATCGCAACTCCTCTCGAAGGGAGCGGAGCCCTAAGCTAGCTACCGCTAAACAAGCCAACCAAGAGCCGCTTGGGATGGCAGAACTGAGGGCTGAATTAGCACGGATTAAACAAGCCAACCAAGAGCCGCTTGGGATGGCAGAACTGAGGACCGAATTAGCACGAGTTAAACAACTGCTGAGCAATAAGAACAGGAAGGGTAAGCCGAGCAAGGACAGGGACGAACCGTCAGCATGACTAGGCCGGGACCCATCCCCACCACCACCGCGTGTCTACCTCGTGGGGTGGGGAAAGGACCCCTGCCCAATAGGCAGCGATGAGTTGAAACCACCCCCCCCGGTAGTGAAGCCTGACCCGCAGGATGCACCCCTGACGCAGTTTCTTGGAGATTTGGTTAGGAAAGGCAACGCCAAGCGTATCTATACCCCAGTGGTGGTAGAAGGCAACGTTTCCCTCCAAGCTCTCTTGGATACCGGGTCAGAAATCACCCTGATGTGTTCCAAAGTCTTTGCAGAGGTTTCTGATGCGCGGCGCGCGCAAGGTAGACCCATCAGAACCGAACGTTGTGACGTCAACTTGGTTAGCTTCACCCAGAATCAAGCCCCAGTAACAACCATTGCATGGTTAGAACTCACCTTCCAGGGCATGTCCATCACTCACCCCACTTACATCTGCTCTGTCGGTGTAGAACCGTTCCTCATTGGCCAAGACCTACTAGATAGGCTAGCGCCCCTCATTGACTGTCGTCGTGGGCAACTGTGGGCCCAGGTCGCGTCCCCACAGACCCCAGATCCTCGTCGTCACGATCGAGCCTGTTGCGATGAAGTTAGCGTGGAGGCTACTCCACCGATAGCTGAGTCAGGGCAGGTCCCCGAGAACCTCGAGACCACTCCGCTCCACCCTGAGCCGAGTCAAGACGCACCAAACTCAACCGACACTCCTCTCAACCGCAACGCGCTTGATGGCCACCCGTCTTTCCTTTGCTTTCTTGGCGAATCTGCCCCAACCAGGTACTACCCCTGGATATCTGGCAACATAGCTGTCAACGGCGTCACGGCACCTGCCGTCAGGTTAGCGCTTTGGTCAGAGAAGTCAGCCATCAGCCAAACGTGGTTCGACATAGTGCGTCAGAGCACTCCTTCCGCTGTCTTTGTGCAGAAGAGCCACCGGCTACTGTCAGCCGAACAACCCCAGAGCCCCATCAAAGCCACAGGCGTCTGCGCCGTGTCGCTCGCCATCGGTCAGAGAGAATTCCTTCATTTCTTGAGTGTCGTCCCCGGACTTCCTGACCCACTGGTCATTGGGGCAGACATCTTGGTCAGACTGGGAGCCCAACTGGACCTAGTCAACCGGGTCATCTGGACCCAAGCCGACGCTGCTAAGCACCCGTTCCAAGCTGACCTGGAACAAATGCGGTCAGGACAAACGATTCCCCAAGCCTGCCATGTCGCTAGCGAATTTGACATTGTCATTCCCGCTAGGACTGCTGGTTCCCCTCTTAAGCTGGTCATCATGAAAGACCAACAGTTTCGTAGCTCCCAGGCGTTCTTCCAGCCTCTCAGATTCTTCATGGAGCTCGATTTAGCCGTGTGTGGGACTCCGCTGCTTGAAGTGAGTCATCGTTCCGCTTACCTCCTGGTTCAAAACTCCACGCGGGACGCCATCACGATCCCCGCCCGTCGGCCTTTAGGCCTTCTGATAGACCAGGCATTCCATGACTTTGAACTCACCATTCCAGTCATCGGTGAGCTGCCAACGCCGGACACTCATTCCGATCCAGTGGAACCTCCCTGGATCACTCTTCCTTTCCACATGATCCACGTCGAACCTCACGACATGCTTCGCGACGAGCGCATAGTCATGACCAGAACTGACACCCCGAAACACATGCTGGTGTACGCTCTTGCCACGCAATCGAGCAACGACACCCCTGCAACTGAGGTCGTCGATTCAGCTCTAGGTGAACCGTACCCAGGCTTCGAACGAGAAGTTCAACAACAGCTGGTGAAAGCTGACAGCCTGACCACGGACGCCCAGAGACGACAGCTCCGTGAACTGTTCTACGACTTCAAGGCGATCTGGGCGCGAGATTCCAATGACTGCGGAGTCACGGACATCCACACCGTCCGAATCCCAACAGATCCGAACGCTCCACCGACGTTCGTGCGGCAATACAAAATCCCGTTAGCCGCATACGACTCAATACAAGAAACACTGGACACTCTGCTGGAAAAGCAGATCATTCGTGAGTGTAACTCGACTTACAACTCCCCTTTATGGCCAGTGCTGAAACCGAACGGCAAGTGGCGTCTCACCATTGACTATAGGCAGCTGAACAAGCAAGTGCCCTTGTCAAGATGGCCCATGATCCATCTGGATCAAGAACTTGCCAAGGTGAAGGGTGCAAAGTTCTTCTCCACCGCCGACGTGGCGAGTGGATTCTGGACCATGCGCGTGGATCCAGCTGACCAGCACAAGCTGGCCTTTTCCTTTGGGAACCGCCAGCTAACTTTCAACCGATGTCCGTTCGGCTACGCGAACTCCCCCGCTGAATTCAACATCTTCTTGCATAAGGCAATGAGCGATGCCGCAGCTCGTGGCAACTTGATCTATGTCGATGACATCCTCATTAGGTCACAGACTTTTGATGCACACCTCGAAGAGATACGCCATGTTCTGTCCCAGCTGTCCAGAGCAGGAGCGAAGCTCTCTGTCACCAAAGGGCAGTGGTGTCGCACCAAAGTTGAATACGTTGGACTGTGCGTCGGGCCAGATGGCATTGAACCCCAGTCAGGGAGGGTGCGGGCTATCCAAGATATCAAAGCCCCATCCAACGTACCCGAACTCAGGAGCTTCTTAGGGGTCTGCAACTACTCCCGACAGTTCATCGAGGACTACGCGGAGATAGCACGACCGCTCACCGAGCTCCTCCGGAAGGATAAACCCTTCCAGTGGAGTGAGCCTCAAGAACTCGCGTTCAAGAGCATGAAGCAGAAGCTCTGCTCTGCTCCCTGCCTCGCGTATCCCGACAAAGACAAACCGTTCTTCTTGGAGGCTAGTTTCTCCACCCACTGCCTGAGCGCTGCACTGTCACAGCAGCATGACAAAGATCGCCGTGTCGTAGCATACGCCAGTCGGCCCCTCAGTGCTGTGGAGTTGAAATTTTCAGACTGCGAAAAAGCCCTGCTGGCCACGGTCTGGGCCGTTGAACACTTTCGCAGTTACATTGGTGGCCAGAAGGTGGTGATAGAGACCAATCATCAACCGGTCTTGTTCTTGAACAGCCAGAGGCTGAGAGAGGGAAGAGTTTCGAACAGTCGCATCGCAGCTTGGATGATGGCACTACAGGGCTACAACGTCGAGGTGAAGTACGCCCAGAACCACAAGATGGCGCTTGACCGAGGCCTGGCGGAATGCCAGCATTGCGACTGCGAGAATAGTCCGGATCAAACCGAACTAACAACCGTACCTGCTCTCCCCTCCGACCACCACTACTATGACGAGAACGTCTGCAAAGACCTCCCCACCGCTTACATAGATGGATGCTCATTCCATCATGAACGCAAAGTCCAAGCCGGTGTCGGTATCGTATGGGCGAACGGCCCTATACAAGGGAAATACCAACACCGACTTGGGGCTAAGACTAGCCAATATGCGGAGGTAGCAGCCGTGCTCATCGTCCTGCAACAAGCTGCCCGTGAGAACATCAAGCGGTTAGTCCTCTGCTCTGATTCAAATTATGCCAGGCATAGCTTCGTCTCACACTTTCCCTCGTGGAAGGTGCAGGACATGAAAAACGCAAGGGGCAAGGAAGTGAAACACTCCGAACTCTTCCTAGCATGCGATCGACTCATAACCGAACAGGGAATGTGCGTCTATTGGAAGAAGGTGAAGGGACATTCTCAAGTCCCAGGACCTGACAAAGTCGGTAACGATGAGGCAGATGGCCTCGCCAAAGCGGGAGCCGTAGACGGCCCCCTTTGGGAATTCCAGCCGTCATGGCTTCCCGAGACGCCACGCCATAACGTAACCGCGATTACTCGCCGACAGGCTAGAGCAGGTCAAACTGACGCAGTACCCCAAGCAGGAACCGTGCAACTCGGCCGACTGCCCCAGGACGCCGACCTGGTGTCTATGCAGGAAAGGGATCCCGTGATCCACCAAATCCGTAAGTTCCTTGCGGACCCCGTGGCGTCCCCAATTTCCCCACAAGAGTTGCAACAGTCCCGAGACTTAAATCACCTTCACAATCTCAAAAACTGCTTAAAACTCGAGAAAGGACTCCTGGTGTACACACCACGCAACCAGGGACCTCCCCGGTGGGTCGTGCCCACAGATCATAGGGGGGTCATGTTGCAGTACGCTCACGACAGCCCGTGCGGGGGCCATAGGAACGCTCAGGCGACCTACCAGACACTCCAACAGATTGTCTATTGGCCCTTCATGATTCAGGACGTTACCGAGTATGTTAAAGGGTGCTTGATTTGCTGCCAATTCCGACCAGCCCAACCGTTGAACCGCGCCCCACTGCAAAGCAAAGGCATCTCATTCCCCTGGTCTAATCTCCAGATAGACTGGGTCGGACCGGTGCCGAAATCAGCTCGAGGTAATAAGTATCTCCTGACCGTCACTTGCGCGTTCACGAAGTGGGTGGAATGCTTGCCCGCCCCAAACGAAACCGCAGAGACCACCGCTCTCCTTCTTATGAACCATGTGTTCAGCCGTTGGGGCTTGCCCCTATCCATTGATTCCGACCGAGGTACTCATTTCACCGCAGAGGTCATGAGAGTGTTGTGGGAGATGCTCGGAGTCGAGGCAAAATTCCACATCGCGTATCATCCTCAGTCTTCCGGTCAGGTCGAACGCGCCAACCAAACCATCGTGAGCATGCTTCGCAAGTATGTGAGTCACCATGGCAAAGATTGGGACATCAAACTCCCTCTGGTGCTGATGGCCATTCGGTCCACTCCTCACCGCACCACCGGAGTCACCCCATTCGAAATGATGACTGGCCGTGAAATGGTTCTTCCCTTACACCTCCTCTACCGACCAGAGGACCTAAGCGTTGCCACCGCGTACACTGCACACCAGTACGTCACCGACTTGCAACGCCACTTGCAGGCCACATTTGCGTGGGCCCAGGAACACCTCGAAAAGAGTGCGAAAGGACAGAAAGCTTACTACGACAGAAAGGCGACACACCGTGAGTACGAAGTAGGCGACAGAGTCCTATACTTCAATTTCACCAAACCGGTAGGAGTAGCCAGAAAATTCTTACCCCGTTGGTCCGGTCCTTTCGAAATCGTCGGTAAACTGTCCCCCGTCGCCTACCGCATCAAAACTTCGAAGCCCAGCCAGGCGCCTTCGTATAGATGGGTCCATAGCAACCAAATAAAGCTTTTTGAGCAGTCCACACTCCATAGGGGGGTGGACAAACAATAAGTTATAGCCTGCCCAACTTAGTTGCATGCCTCTCAATCCATAAGCGTGCATCTATAAGTAACCACCCTCGTTACCACTCAAATCGGAATAACAAACTCCTGTATGTTGCAGAATGGCCCCTCTCTGGATCCTCGGCATCTTCCTAGTCCTGCAGACCACATTGGCCGGTAACATAGTGGAACCAGGTCCGCCGAGTGGCATCGTTCTCCAAGATGCCCCAGGACTGCTCCTCACCAATTGCCGCGTCCATACCCAGCGCGTGTACACCCGCCTCGATCCTTGGGACGTGTACCGTAAGCATTTTAGATCGCCCACACAAACAAACCTCGAAACCGGGCCTGACTCCGAGATTGGGTCCAACATCGAACACGCCAAGCGTACCACAGTTCACATGCTCGAACAGTTACAGAAGTTCATAGTCACTGAGGAGGAACTCAGCGGCAAAACACGCCCTAAACGGTTCCTCAGAGGACTACTTACTGCTGCATCCGCCATTGGCTCTCTGTTCTCAATGGGCCTCTCTGCCGTTAACACCGTTAGCCTAACCGCGGTCAAACGAGAAATGAACATTCTTAAGGAAGAAATGCCAGAAATCCAGGGTAGACTACTAACTCAACAGGAGGAGCTGCAGGGCCTAGGCAAAACCCTGCAGGGAACCATACTAACCGTTAACATGTATTCTACATTAATCAAGAACACAGTACATGCCGTAGACAGGCTAGCAGCAATCATGAGAAGCGAAGTCAAGTACGTCCGAGTAATCCGAGACCTAATGCAGGACCTGATGAGAGAAGTAAGTAGCTCTCTCAGCACCCTGAGTGGAGGTAAAATCCCACCATATTTGATACCCCTCAGCATGGTTGACAGCATACTCCGATCTACTACCACGACTAACGTTTACTCATCACAGATTCATCTGGCTTATAGTCTTGGCAGTGCTATCCCCATTTTTGTGAACCCTCAAAACCTAGAAATAGGCTTCATCCTCAATCTCCCCGTTATTGAACGGCAAAACATATACAGAATCAAATCTGTCCTTAATGTAGGTTTCTGGAACAACGACGTACACGTACGTTTGCAGACACCTTCCACCATAGCCTATCACGATGACAACCCCTCTATCTACCTCGTCCCTAATTTAGACATGTGCACCTCTACCAAAGATATCCACTGGGTCTGCCCCAGCAATCCCTTTATCCGAGACACCACAGACCGTCTCTGTGGATTGACAAAAGTCCCCGAGCAGAAGTGTGCAGGCAAATTGTCTATTAAAGATGAAGGAATAGGAACTAGAGTAGAAAGAGCTGGTAATCGGTGGCTAATCAACACTCCCCAAACTGAGATTCTGGTATCATATGATCAACATAACACTGCCACTAGAATGAAGATCCCTAACGAAACCTCTCTCCTAAGTGTCCCACTAGGAGCCACTGTTCACGTGGGTGACATCACCCTCCATCACCTTAGCGCTGACCAGTATGAGACCGAGATAGAAATGCCCGATGCCTTCCCAGGTCACGAACTTGAGAGAAACTCCACCCTCCAAGCACAACTACTGCTGGAAGGGACCAAAACCGTGCAATTCGATCTTAAGCCCACTGGCATCGCTACCACTTTCTTGAATAACCGCGCAAACCCTTCGTCCGATCAAGGATCTTTAATAAGCCGAATTGCGCTGGGATTTCTAACTAGCGGTTGGGTTATCACAGTCTTCATAGCCATCACTCTACATAGGTACATACTGACACTACACCGCAAACTGGACAAAATGATCTACGCACCTGAGAAATTAGATCGTGGCATTGTCCGATTCTCCATCAGGCCTAAGGCCTCCACTAACTTTCTTGAAGAGTAGGCTTGCTAACACGCTAACTAACCCCTCTTTTCCATTTTCCTTTGTGGAGTTTTGATTATTTTTGTTTGCTGTGTGAAATATTGTATGTAGAAGGTAGTTAAGTAGCCATAGTGTAATTGTTTTCATGTCCAAGTGCCTATGCTTTCATGCCCAAGTGCCTATGCATCTTATGGACTGTATGAAATGAATTGAACTGTTGAACTGTGTCTGAAAGACTTTTCACAGAAAGGACCCTTGGAACTACCTCATTGTGGAACTACCTCATTGTGGAACTACCTCATTGTGGATTACTAGGGACCGTGGGTCGCAGACTAAACACCATGTGCCCATAGGGTATCACTCCTTTCAGCGCCTATGGCCAAGGGGGGAATGTTGGTAACTCGCCAGCGCCCCCTATAACGATCCCACAATTTCCTTGCGCGCTCCACCCGGATGTGACGTGAAGTGGAACTGCTTTAACTGTATCGAGAGCGCCTCGATTCGCTCTCTCATGTTCTGACTACTGGAGTGGTCGGACGGACTGTAGGCACGCTCGCCTACAGTGTTGAGACTAACCGCTATTGTCTGAGAACAGCCTGTTCAAATTAGTTTCGGCCGAACTTTTGAACGACCCGCTAAGTTTCAGCGATATAGTGGTTTCGATTCTAAACCTTTGCAAAGTTTAACTACAGTTAAGTAGTTTTCCACGCTAAGAGGCATTTGCGGACAGCTTCGCTCCTCTCAGCCTTTTTCTCGTCGACGCATCACCGGAGGTTTCTCCTGAAGCACCGTGGGCCAGCTAGGCCTTCATCTCCCTGCTTCGTTAGCCGCGGTTGGACGCAACGCGCCGCTAACCTCCTCTCCTCGGACCGCGACCCTCAGCGCGGACATCGGAGAAAGAACTTCCATCGCATTGAGTAGGCACTTGGGCAAATTTTTAATTTGTAGCTTATTCAGATGGTTGTTAGGGTCATGTTTAAGCTTTGAGCTATTTAGCATACCCGCTCAGACACGGAAGGTGTTTGTTTGTTTTTATTGTTTGTTTGTTTGTTTTTATTGTTTGTTTTGGTTCTGTTTTTTTTTCTTTGAACTTGTTAGACAGGGTATCTTGCATGATATCTTTCCTTAACTCCATTGCTAGCTTCCCTATCTGATTAGCAGCGCAGCGACAAGTTTGTTATTTTAAGCTCCGAGGCTAGACCGCTACAAGGCCTAGTTCTCTCCATCCAACACATATACACACTCTCTCACACTCTTTCTCTCTCTCTCTCTCTCTCTCGCGTTGAGTTCTTTGCCTAGATAGTCTGTTGGAAATTGTTGTTAAGTGCAGTGTTTGGATCCAGCTGTAGCGTGGTCAGATTCTCCTTAGCAACTTATTGCTAGCTACCTCAGGGTGATACGCTAGCTGGTAGGCTTGTGTTCTCGACTAGGCCTGCAGGCGCCATTTTTCCGACGCCATTTTGATACCTTCCTCATTGAGTTACCTGTGATACGACACCTAGGCACTGACCGCCATTTTGTTTAAGCATTGCCAGAGTGGCTAGTCATTAGCATCTGCCCACAGATACCTACACAAAGCACACATTAGCCACAGAGCTAATCCTTTGTTCTATTTAGCTAACATTCCTTTGTTTTAGCTAACATTCCTTTGTTTTAGCTAACGACAAGCTAGGTCACACACACACACACGCATCGGCTTGCCCTAGCCTCACACACGCACACACAAGGGATTCTTTTCTTTTCCTTCTATCTCTTTCTCTCTCTCTTTCCCTCAAATTTATAGTCCAGGTGTAATTGTTCCATTGTTTTGTCTTGTTATTACCTTTGCTGACATTGAATGTATTTTGAGTTTATTATTATTAGTGAGTAGTAGACAAATAAAAGCTAATAAAATTGAATTGCATTTTACTTGTTCCTGTTGTTTATTCACAAGGTCAACTATTTAGAACTCCTTTTTCCTTCAGAATTTAGCTTTTGTATACAACTGGGTTTCCCATCTAATACAGAGCTACCATTAATCTTGAATGTAACCATTCACGGTGAGTGTTAAGATTAATAATTTAAGATTTTATGAGACTGATCTTTATTTATAAATTGATTAATTTAATTATCAATTATTACATAATTTATAATTTAATTAATCCCAATTCAACCTACACCAGAATAAGTTACTATTGCGGACATTTAGCGAACTTCAGCTAGCCTTTGCCAGAGACAAAATGGATCGATTTTTAGTACCTAAAGCTACAGTGAGTGAGGAGACAGAGTCTGGGCCAAGCAAAAAAAGAAGGAAGTATGACCACGATTATTTAAAGTTTGGATTTTCATGGACTGGATCTGAAGATGCTCCATTGCCACAGTGTGTTGTCTGCCAAGAGGTGCTAGCTAACGATGCTATGAGATGTTTAAAATGTGTAAAACAAGATGTTTTTTTTAAAAAAAAGCACAGATGTTTAAAATGTGTAAAAAAAAAAAAAGATGTTTTAAAAAAGCACAGATGTTTAAAATGTGTAAAAAAAAAAGATGTATTAAAAAGCACAGATGTTTAAAATGTGTAAAAAAAGGTTTTAAAAAAGCACAGATGTTTAAAATGTGTAAAAAAAAAAGATGTATTAAAAAGCACAGATGTTTAAAATGTGTAAAAAAAGGTTTTAAAAAAGCACAGATGTTTAAAATGTGTAAAAAAAGATGTTTTCAAAAAGCACAGATGTTTAAAATGTGTATAAAAAGATGTTTTAAAAAAGCACAGATGTTTAAAATGTGTAAAAAAAATGTTTTAAAAAAGCACAGATGTATAAAATGTGTAAAAGAAAAAAATAAAAATGTGTACAACAACCATTTTTTTTTAAATACGAATGGAACATTAAGTATAGCAACAACAAAAATTGTAAGGGGGGGGCGCTGTTGTTCATTTGCTCTCTGAGGGGGGCGGGGCTGACTCTCCCACACTTTGAAAACCCCTGTTCTAAATAATATATTAAGTTCTCTATGGAAGCCCTGTGATGACCTGGAGACTTGTCCAGGGTGTACCCCGACTTTCGCCCGTAGTCAGCTGGGATAGGCTCCAGCTTGCCTGCAACCCTGTAGAAGGATAAAGCGGCTAGAGATAATGAGATGAGATGAGAAGTTCTCTATGGAACTGCCATCTGTCAAAAAAGTTGTCATTCTGGCATGTTGGTGTTGTGTTCTGTTTGGACACAAAACACAAAAAAGCAAAGCTCAGCGTGCGGCCAACAAATCCATTTGCACAAGCTTCTGATATTGTATAATTAAGCCCTGCTACTCTTGATGTGGCTCTTTTTTTTTTGTCAGAGGAGCTTAGAAAACCAATATAGTGATATTTTGTTATCACTCATTCTCTATTTGCAAAAAAAAAAGTTGTATTCTGCAAATACAACTTTGTCCTATATTTTCGGGTGCGTTTGGCCCTTTTGCCGCTTTTCCACTACCAACGCGGCTGAGTCGGGCTGAGCCGTGCCGTGCTGAGTCGAGCCGAGCGGGGCTGTTGGAGTCGCATTTCGACTACAACCGCGCTGAACCGTGCTGGCTGGAAGTGGGTGGACACATTGGGTGGAGTTAGCGAAAGTGGGTGGACGTCAGGTGATGTCGTTTGGCGGCGCAAACAGTGACATCAGTGAGCTTTTAAACGGTAGTCTCACAACCCGGAGAGTAAACAATAAACATGGAGGACATGGAGTCGTTAGTGTTGCTGGTCTTGGTGCTGTGGCTTGTTGTCACCGACAACGCCAACAGATACTGGCAAGAGCGTATAGATGAGGCGAGGCGCATAAGGCTTCATAATTCTCGTAATTCGTAATTCTCCTTCTTCCGGGTTTACGGTGTTTACAGATCCCAGCGTGCTCGCGGGGGTGTGTGGGCATGTGAGGACACTCCTCCTCACCAATCAGCGCGCAGGGGAGTGTCTGCTCACGCCCCTAGCCTCACTCGGCTCGGTTTGGCTCGCTTCAGCCCTACTCCAAAACGGTGCGAGTTTTGGGGGCTAAGCAGGGCTGAAGCGAGCTGAGTCGTGCTGTTTTTGGATAGTCGAAACGCGAGCCGTGTCGGGCTGAAGTGAGCTGAAGCGAGCTGAAGTGAGCTGAAAAAGGGTAGTGGAAAAGGGCCATTTTATCACCCCATACGCTTCACAGAGCACCATTATTTCAGACCAGTGTCCACAGTGAACAACATAACAATCTCATCTCATTATCTCTAGCCGCTTTATCCTTCTACAGGGTCGCAGGCAAGCTGGAGCCTATCCCAGCTGACTACGGGCGAAAGGCGGGGTACACCCTGGACAAGTCGCCAGGTCATCACAGGGCTGACACATAGACACAGACAACCATTCACACTCACATTCACACCTACGGTCAATTTAGAGTCACCAGTTAACCTAACCTGCATGTCTTTGGACTGTGGGGGAAACCGGAGCACCCGGAGGAAACCCATGCGGACACGGGGAGAACATGCAAACTCCACACAGAAAGGCCCTCGCCGGCCCCGGGGCTCGAACCCAGGACCTTCTTGCTGTGAGGCGACAGCGCTAACCACTACACCACCGTGCCGCCAACATAACAATCAACATTTATAATCAATATGTGCGCTTCAATTAATTTCATAATTATTTAATTGACAAGTTTGACTAACGGTTTTGTACCTCGTTGACCTGTTTCCTCATTATTTCATTACAAATTACAGAGATAAAAGGTCTGGAGTTGATTGCAAGTGTTGAATTTGCATTTGGCAGCTGTTCATGGGAACTCTCAATATGTGGTCCAAAGAGGTGACGATGCAAGTAAAGGAAGTCATCGTTAGACTGAACAAACAAAACAGACCCATCAGAGAGATAGCAGAAACTTTTGGAGTGACCAAATCAACAACTTGGTACATTCTAAAAAGAAGGAACGCACTGGAGAGCTCAGTAACACCAAAAGGCCTGGAAGACCACAGACAACAACTAAAGTGGATGATCGCAGCATTCTTTCCTTGGTGAAGAAAAACCACTTCACAACATCCAGCCAAGCCAAGAACATTCTCAAGGAGATAGGCCTATCATTGTTCAGTTCTACAATCAAGAGACACCTTCATGAATATAAATAAAGAGGGTTTACCTCAAGATGCAAACCACTGGTAACACGCAAGGACAGAAAGACCTGATTAGACTTTGCTATCTAAAGCTTGCCCAGTTCTGGAACAAGATTCTTTGGACAGATGAAACCAAGATTATCTTGTACCAGAATGATGAGAAGAGAAGCGTACGGAGAAGGAAAGGAAGGGCTCATGAGCCAAAGCATACCACATCATCTGTCAAGCACGGTGGACATTAGCACGTATGTATGTATGTATGTATGTATGTTAGTGTCAAAGGTGGTGTATAGAGGTAGTACCTTTCCTGAGTTTTCTCAGACTGGTCCTCATGCACCCCAGGGCTATGTGACGCGCAATACATGGCCACTCAAGAACTGGCCACTCAGCCTCTCTATAGTCAGTGCCCGTTGTGCGTGGTGAAGAGCCACATCCTCCCCAAGGTGACACTGGAAACGTAGGTTGTACCTGCGGCTAAACACAACGGAGCTAAGGGAGTAAACCCTGACAGAAAATCCTGCTAATGCTCCATGGTTAGCAGTAGTTTCTGTGGCAATCAATGGTGTTTGATGGGGAAGGCACAGTGAATGATGTGGCTACGCAGAGGATCGATTTTTTTGTCAACAATGGGTAGGCACAACCGCTCCAGTTAGGTGAGCACATGGATAAGATGGTGTCTCAGTAAAAATACCTGTAGTTGAGGTTGTCACCAGTCATCTCGCTCTTGCGTGTCATTGGATCCTGACAATCAAAACTTAGAGAGTAGCATTGTTGTCGTACAAAAAGTTATGTCACTATAAAAAAAAAATCTGTACAGATATTCCTTCACCAACTAACATCTTATCTTCTTATCTGTGTTCTAAGTCCAACGGCGATAGAGGCGTGGCGACACATGCAGACTTAACAAGTTGGGCGCATGTAGTCACAATTCTGCACAGAGGCGGCATTAGACTTATCTTAACGTTGTTTTTATCACCACTAAGGCAGGTGTAAACTCGGTGGAATCTTTTGTGACTGAGCAGCCTGTTTAGGAGAGCACTGCTCACCCAATTTAACTTGGGAGGGGACTAGAAAAGGTGTCCCAAACAAAGCTGCCTTACTAAAGCTGATCAGTTTCCTGTGGCTGACGGCTGTTCAGTCAAGCAGGAACAGACAAAACAGAAAATATCTCACTAAGAAAACATGGCTTCAAATATGTTGTTGGAATGTAAGGACACTCACTGACAGTGAAAGCTCAAATCATCTAGAACATAGAACAGCTATTGTTGCCAACCAATTAGTCAAATACAACACTGATATCGTTGCTTTGTCTGAGACTCTTCTCTCAGATAAAGACCAACTCACTGCGGTCGAGTCAGGCTACACTCTGTTTTGGTCAGGACGGCCCAAAGGGGACAGACGTGAGGCTGGTGTTAGGTTTGCTGTGAAAACCTCTGTAGTCGATAAGATCGAACGTCCATCTGCCATCAATGAACGTATCATGAGACTTTGTCTGCCTCTTCCTGCAAACAGATATGTCAATCCCATCTGTTTATGCTCCAACCCTTGTTTCCTCTGAAGATGTCATCATGTCATTCTATCAAACCTTGCAATCAGTCATAGTGTCGATTCCAAAGGAGGAGAATCTTGTGATTCTTGGGGACTTTAACGCACATGTTGGTAGCAATCACAGCATATGGAAACCTTTAGGCCCTTACAGTATAAGAAACAGCAACAGCAATGGTCTCTTGCTTCTCCAGTTATGCTCTGAGTTCAATCTTGCCATAACAAACACTTTTTTCCATCAGAAAAAGGAGCATAAGGCAACCTGGTTCCATCCTCAGTCTAAACATGGACAAGTGATCGATTTATCATCACTCATCATGGAGAACTGAGAAACTTTTGCAAGGTACGTGTGATGAGAGGTGCTGATTGCAACAGTGATCACATGATGGTCAGAACTAAGCTTCAAATCTCCATCCGTAGAAGGATCTGTCCATTTGGGGTCAAGGTCCCAAAGAGGATTTATGTCTCCAAAGTTAAGAATCCAGAGACAAAAGAGGCCTCATCATCTGCTCTTGATTTTCTTGACTTAGTCAATTGCGACTGGAATGCCTTTAAAGACCACGTGTACAAGCAATCTGTAGAGGTGCTTGGTCTTTGGAAGGTTAAGCATAGGGACTGGTTCTATGATAATCCTGATGTGATCAACCAACTCTTGGATAAGAAGCGTCATTCTTACCAGAAGCTGCTCAACTGTAATTCAAATTCCAAGGTCAGACTCACTTGTGAGTTTGCAAAGGTTCGCAGCCATGTCCAGCAAAGAATCCATCAGATCAAGAATCAGTGATGGCGTGACCTCTCTCACCAGATCCAGTCTGCTTACAACAATCAAATCAAATCAAAGTCCTTCCCACACCATGTGGCGCATAGGGCGACGCCGATCCCCATTTCCATAGCCCTTGGCCTTTCGCCTATTACATAGCTAGGGTTACAGTGGGGGGCTAGTCCTCTTGTAACTGTGAGAGTTTGACTCCCCACTCACATCTGTATTGCAGCATGCCTTGCCAGATGGCAGTAGATACCATTTTTTATGATGGTCTTTGGTATGACCCGACCGTGAGTAGAACTCGCGATCTCCCGATCAAGAGGCGAACATGCTAACCACTAGGCCAACTCGCGGTCGTTTACAACAATAGTGACACCAAAATGCTCTACAGCTTACTTCGTCAGACCTTTGGTCCCAAGTCACTCTCCTGTGTCCCCCTATTGTCTAAGGATGAATCTGAGATCTTCAAGATGCCGGAAGGCATTATGAAGCATTGGAAAGAGCACTTTTCAGACTTGTTCTCCAATCCCTCTATAGTCAATGATAAGGCAACTGAAAGTATTCCACAAAGGGAATATTGCTACTCCCTCAACGATGAGCCATCTGAGGACAAGGTCAAGGCCTGCATAAAAGAGCTGAGTACAGGAAAAGCCCCTGGGCTTGATGGTATACCAGTAGAGATACTTATATATGGTGGTAAGAACCTCCATCTTGCAGTACATTCTTTAATTCTGCATGTATGGAATGGTTCTCCTGTACCCCAGGATTGGGTTGATGCCATCCTCATCTCTTTATACAAAGGCAAAGGGAAGAAATCCAAATGCAGTAGCTATAGAGGGATCTCCCTCTTGGAAGCTGTAGGCAAAGTTTTTGCCAGACTCTTGCTGAACCGTCTCAGTGAGTTCATTTGTCCCAGCGTGATACCTGAAGCTCACAGTGATTTCTTGCCTGGTCAAGGGACTGTTGACATGATACTCCCTGCCAGACAACTCCAGGAAAAGTGCATTGAACAGCGTATGCCATTGTATCAGGTCTTTGTTGACCTCACAAAGGCATTTGATACTGTAAATCGCAATGCACTCTGGAAAGTACTTGGCAAATATGGATGTCCAGCTGAATTCGTTGACAAATTCAAGCAGCTTTATCGCTCAATGAAGGCTAGAGTTAACTTTGACAGCCAGCTCTTAGAAGAGATATCTGCTGATAATGGCGTAAAACAGGGTGACATTCCAGCTCCCACACTGTTTTCTACCTACCTTTCTGCAATGCTCTGGTTCACATTTCACGACTGTGACACTGGTGTCATGATACCCGTATGCTTTCGCACATCTGGGAAGGTATTTAACCTTTGTAGGTTCAATGCAAAGACACTAGTATTGGAGCTAATTGTTAGAGAGCTTTTGTACGCTGATGATGCTGACCTTGTTGCCCATTCTGTTGAGGATATGCAGGAAATCATGAATCACTTCGCCAGCGCCTGTACCAGTTTTGGACTGACAATCAGCCTGGATAAGACAAGTCATGTTCACGCCTATCCCAGGCGAGGTTTACACTGAACCCGATATCTTCGTTTACGGCTCTAGACTAGAGGTTGTAAAGTCTTTTGTATATTTGGGTAGCACTCTTTTGTACGATGGCTCCTTGGACAAGGAAGTGAAAGCTCACATTGCTAAAGCTTCTTATGCCTTTGGAACCTTGGAGGATAGAGTCTGGTCTGATCGTGACATCACTATTGGCGCCAAAGTATCTGTCTACAGTACCTATATACTCTCCACCCTTCTGTATGTAGCTGAAACATGGTGCCCATACCAACACCACCTTAATGCTTTAGAGCAGGGTTTCCCAAAGTGTGGTGCGCGCACCCACGGGGGTGCGCGAGCTGCCACTAGGGGGTGCGCAAGATAAAAAATGTAATGGCGATTTTTAACTCTTCTTCTATGCCGTAACGGTTCTGCAGTAGTTTGTGGCTTCATTCATTCATTCATTCATTCATTCGCGATGCTCAACTGGTTGAATTCGGCAAAACTAAATGCGCTACCACAAATCAGGGATGAAGGAGAAGAAACCCCAACAGATAGGGAGGAATCGGGGGCAATTGGTGAGGAGGAGAGAAGAGAGGGAGACGGGATTGCAGTGGATTAATTGTTGTATCTCTTTAAAATGCATATGTTCATAATTATCATTGCTATTTTTACTGTTATTATATGTTAACTTTTTTGCAAATTAAATTCATTCTCAATTCATTTTCATAACCTTGTAATGACAGGGTTGTGTTGCTAGTGTTTTAAACACGGATGAAAATCATATATTTTCCCCATATCTGGCTGGTAGACTACATGCCTCGATATGATCTCCCTTTGTAATGAATTTGCGCATTTACCGTGTTGCAACGTTTTAAAACTTTTACATGTCAATCAAATTCTATCTAATTCAAATACGAGAGCGCATAATATGTTAATGTGATTCGATGTTCTCATTCGAGCACGTGCTGCCTTTGTAAGAAAGCTTTGGTGTGGTTTTTTTCACTTTTGTTGTTTCCTGCAGGTGTGGCAAACGATGTTTGTTATCATTTTAGCACAATTAAAGATGCTGCCTTTATAAGAAAGCGTGTGTTTTTTGAAACTGGGGAACTGGGGGTGCGTCAACCTGGTTGGAGTATAGAAAGGGGTGCGCGGCCAAAAAAGTTTGGGAACCGCTGCTTTAGAGAGGTTCCACCAGCAGTGCTTGAGGCGTATCCTAGGTATCAAGTGGCAGAGCTTCACCCCTGATACAGAGGTGCTGCAGATGGCCAAAATTGAAAGCGTCACTATTAGGATCATGAAAAACTAGATGCGTTGGATGGGACATGTTGTCCGCATGAAAGATTCTAGGCTTCCAAAACGCATATTCTATGGCAAACTGTCCTCTGGCACATGCCCTAGGCATAAACCGAAGAAGCGTTTCAAAGATAACATTCAAGCGAACCTAGAGAAAATGGCCATGAATAAGAAAACCTGGGAAGAGGATGCTTCTGCAAGTCGAGAGGAATGGAGGCGCTCCATTCATGCTGGTGCTAAGAGGTATGAGGAGGAGAGGGTTTCTAGAGCTAAGCTGCGACGCGCTTGTCGAAAGCGTGATTTGGACAATATCCCTGCTGGACACGTTGCAGAATGGAAGTGTAACATGTGACCGCATTCTGTTCTCCAAAGCAGGGTATGTGAACCACCTCAAATCGCACCAACCTCACCCTAACACGTCATGCTTCTCCCCTGCTGAGCCTGCTATTGCTCCAGCAGCGCACAAATGTCTGCTCTGCCCAAAAATGTACAAGACTATTGGTGGGCTCAAATGTCATCTACTGGTTCACGGTGATGAGCAGCCTGTCACAGAAGCACAGAAGCCACCACTTGAGTGCTCAATCTGTCATCTGGTCTGTCGATTGTTGGCTGGACTCAAGAGCCATCACCGCAAACATGAACGAAACACAGACATTGAAGTAACCGAAGGAATGGCACTTGTCTGACAAGACGGAGCAATCAACATGTATTTATGTCAGTGGAAATGGGTCACTGGTGTTGATGATCTGACTGCTGCTAGCAGTAGCAGGATGAATTCTAAAGTGTATAGAGCTATATTTTCTGCTCAGATTCAGTCAAATGCTGCAAAACTGATAAGACAGCACTTCACAGGACAGATGGATAATGACCCAAAACATACCGCGAAAGCAACCCCAGAGCTGGAATGTTCTTAAATGGCCGTCAGTCAAACCCAACTAAGCATGCTTTTCACGTACTGAAGACAAAACTGAAGGCAGAAAGACTCATAAACAAGCAGCAACTGAAGATGGCTGCAATAAAGGCCTGACAAAGCATCTCAAGGGAGGAAACTCAGCATTTGGTGATGTCCAGACATTCCAGATTTCAGGTGGTCATTGACTGCAAACTAAAAGTATTAAAAGTGATGCTTATACTGTATTTACCTTTGCCAACTTGGAGTACGTCATGTTTTTGCCTCTGTCTTTTTGTTCCCAGTGGAACTCAAAATGTAGTGAACAGATTTCGATGAAATTTTGAGCAAAAGTGAGACATGGACCAAGGAACAATTAATTAGATTTTGATTCAAATCCGAATATGTGACTTGGTGGAGGTATGCTCTCTACCCAGTGCCCTTCAAGTCATAATTGTGTTAGCTTCTCCAATTAGAGCCTGTGGAAATAGAGAGACTATGAAATAAATGGCTGTGATTCCTAAACGATCAATGCAGTCTTTTTGTTAAACTGCTTGAATTAAAACTGAAGGTCTACACTTCAATTACATGTTGATGGCTTCATTTCAAGGGCGGCACGGTGGTGTAGTGGTTAGCACTGTCACCATGGCTAATTGGTGGGTCTAAATTGTCCAGGGTGTAACCCACCTCTCACCCATAGTCAGCTGGGATAGGCTCCAGCTTGGCCGCGACCCTGTATAGGATAAGAGGCTACAGATAATGGATGGATGGGCTTCATTTCAAATCCATTGTGGAGGGGAAGGGCGGCACGGTGGTGTAGTGGTTAGCACTGTCACCTCACAGCAAGAAGGTCCTGGATTCAAGCCCAGAGGCCGATGAGGGCCTTTCTGTATGGAGTTTGCATGTTCTCCCCGTACCTGTATGGGTTTCCTCCGGGTGCTCCAGTTTCCCCCAAAGACATGCGGGTTAGGTTAGTTGGTGGCTCTAAATTGACCGTGAGTGTGAATGGTTGTTTGTCTCTATGTGTCAGCCCTGTGATAACCTGGCGACTTGTCCAGGGTGTACCCCACCTCTCGCCCATAGTCAGCTGGGATAGGCTCCAGCTTGCCTGCGACCCTGTATAGCAGTGTTTCTCAAACTTTTTCTGACCAAGGACCACTTTGTCCCAAAAAAAATTTCAGGGACCACCTGTCAACACCCCCCCCCCCCCCCCCCCCCAACAGACACACACAGACCATACAGAGATGTGTACTATTAGATGTTTTTAATTGAAAAAATTATGGTTAACTAAATACATTAAAGGCCTATCCATTCCATATCCTCCGTGGTTTTTAAAGGCAAAAGTATGGAGGTTTAAAATTCAGCAAACAGTTAATCAGAACATTTCATATCAATAGTTCAAAATTGTTCAAAATTAGGAGGAACATGAATGAACTGAAATGAACAAAACAAATTTTAGATTTAACAGATTACACTTACTTGTCTTCTGCTCAAAACTGACTCTTTTTTTCTTAATGGGAGGAGTGGTGCTGATGCATACTAAGCATCAATGATTTAATATCTGGTTCCAAGCTGGACAGCTTTAATCTGCACTCAGTGCTAACTGAATCTTCTTTTCTTTGCACTTTCTCCTTATTGATGCTTGTGTCGGTAGTGTCAGGTTTTTTCCTCTTAACTGAACCTGTCAGCCACTTCTCCATCCTTGTTGTTTCACTTTCAGTAAATTAAAAAAAATCGCCACGAACACGAGCTAGTTAAGATTAGCCTATTATATGTTCAGAATTTTCGTTTGCTTGTTTTCAGGTCTGCCTGCCTGTTTGCCTGTGAGGCAGAGATTTGTGAGGTGACTGTTGCCTAGAGACGAGAGGCGGAATAAGAGCACGTGCACACTACAAGTTTTATGTGGTGCAAATTCAGATGCAGAACGCTTTTTAAATAATAATGATGAAATTACAGGCCCGTTTGATTGCCGTTAAAAACAAGATTGGATAAATTTAACTTTCTAATAATGTTACAAAGCATACACTAGCTTACCTTCAAAACGCTGACTACATTTGTAGATCACCTCGCGGACCACTTGAGGTCTCTCGCGAACCACCAGTGGTCCGCGGACCACACTTTGCGAAACACTGCTGTATAGGATAAGAGGCTACAGATAATGGATGGATGGGCTTCATTTCAAATCCATTGTGGTAGGGAGGAGCGGTACGGTGGTGTAGTGGTTAGCACTGTCGCCTCACAGCAAGAAGGTCCTGGGTTTGAGCCCAGAGGCCGACGAGGGCCTTTCTGTGTGGAGTTTGCATGTGCTCCCCATACCTGCATGGATTTCCTCCGGGTGCTCCGGTTTCCCCCAAAGACATGCGGGTTAGGTTAGTTGGTGGCTCTAAATTGACCATGAGTGTGAATGGTTGTTTGTCTCTATATGTCAGCCCTGCGATAACCTAGTGACTTGTCCAGGGTGTACCCCGCCTCTCATCCATAGTCAGCTGGGATAGGTTCCAGCTTGCCTGCGACCCTGTAGAACAAGATAAGCAGCTACAGATGATGGATGGATGTGGTGGGGGACAGAAGCAGAAATTGTGTCACTCCCCAAATACTTATTGTATTTCAAGAGAAACAAATTTAATATGTTTACTGTGTTTGTATGTAGGTGGAATTTTCCTTAAGGGTTGTTTTACAATCAGGGTACGCAAGCTAAAAATCACATTTAACACTTATCTTCAATATCAAAAGGCTTGACTAAATAAACTTGGTTGTTTATTGTAGCCCTGTGATGCTCTATTTACCATGCAAAAAAAAAAAAAATTGGTGATAATGTTATTTTTGGTGAATGTATGGCAATATATGTCATATTTAGCAAAATTACTCATGTCATTTAGAAAAAGTGCTTTTTTGACCACAGGTAGCTCCAAAGGGATGCACTTAAATCATTCTTTATACCATAAAACAAATATTTGGTTCCATATCATTGGAAACATAGTTAAGTTTTAATGTTGAATGCCAGTAAGTTTTCAGACTATTTTGATCAAATTAGTATGTAATTGTGTCAAAAAAATGTCCTCTCCGAGACAGCTAATTTTTCAATATAAAATAATATATCTAAAATGATTACTTTCATCCTAAAATGTGGTCAAGATATTGTCAAAAAAAAAAATGTCCTCTCCGAGAATCACTTCATTTGTTTCTCTCATCTTATAGCAGATTACACAAAACTACCATACACATACACTACCGTTCAAAAGTTTGGGGTCACCCAGACAATTTTGTGTTTTCCACGAAAAGTCACACTTTTATTTACCACCACAAGTTATAAAATGAATAGAAAATATAGTCAAGACATTTTTCTGGCCATTTTGAGCATTTAATCGACCCCACAAATGTGATGCTCCAGAAACTCAATCTGCTCAAAGGAAGGTCAGTTTTTTCTCTAAAGAACTAAACTGTTTTCAGCTGTGCTAACATGATTGTACAAGGGTTTTCTAATCATCCATTAGCCTTCTGAGGCAATGAGCAAACACATTGTACCATTAGAACACTGGAGTGATAGTTGCTGGAAATGGGCCTCTATACACCTATGGAGATATTGCACCAAAAACCAGACATTTGCAGCTAGAATAGTCATTTACCACATTAGCAATGTACAGAGTGTATTTCTGATTAGTTTAAAGTGATCTTCATTGAAAAGAACAGTGCTTTTCTTTAAAAAATAAGGAAATTTCAAAGTGACCCCAAACTTTTGAACGGTAGTGTATGTCAAAATTACCTGAAATCTGTTCTTTAACTTGTCCTTCACTTAAAAACTGGTACAAGAACCAGTTTGAATTATGAATAAATCTTCAACAGACTATATAAAGGAACGCTGGGAAAAGGAACTAAACATGGTAATAACTGAGGATATGTGGAGTAAAGCATGGGAAACCCAGTCCACTACTACAAGTTCATTCTTCTGGAGAGACTTCTACTGGAAAGCTTTGATCCGTTTCTTCATTACCCCTGTTACAATGTCCGACCTTAACACAAATAAATCTAGGACATCATAACAAAAGAGTCAAACACTGTTGTAGGTGTTAGGTTTATATAAGTATTAATTCTTGGCCAATAATTCAGCAAAATTATTCTGTGTCAAAATTATATTAGTTGAAACGACCTTAGGTCCAGCTGGACATTGTTTGGGAACATTTTGTTTATGAAATGTGTATTTTGAACAGAGAAGTGTCTGAAGGTCTGTTTTGGTGTCAGATCGACTCACACACACCCTGAAATGGTAGAATTAAAGTTCATGTTTATGTTAATCCATTCAGTTGAAACTTAGGTCATAGCTTCATAAAAGCTATGAAATATACTGAAATATATTGAAATATACTATGGTAGTGATTTGGATCCCGTAATTAATGAATGCATTCCGTGATTAATGTTAGTTTTATAGTTTTAGATTAGTTTCATAATGACATTATAATTATAGTTAAGATCTTATGATTCTAAGGGTTTTTAGTTTAAAAGCATTAACCTAATTTAGTTATGAGTTTAATCCTGTTAGTTGTTTAATTGTTCTCTCTCTTTCAGACATATTCTCATTGTTCTTGTGGTTAAGTTGTTCTTATTTTTAATGTTTATTTTCTTATAACATTCTTTGTTTTAGCATTGTTTTAGACATATTGTTATTTGTTATTTTGCTTATGTTGATGAAATCAAGATGTAATTTACTGACTTAACACACATTTATGTGTTAAGGAGTTATGTTAAATTATTAGATCCTTTCTGTGCAAACGTGTCTTTGACCTTCTCTGAATAGACTCCGTAGACTAGACATTCTGTGTTTAGACATTCCATGCTGATATCTATCTGTACCTTACTGTCATCAGAAATATGTTTTTATATTATGATTGATTCAAGATCATTACACACTTCCACATAGACACACACCCATTACACACACACACACATGAAGACAAAACATAAACACAGAAACACTATAAGACGTTTCCAAAGATGTTTTCATTTTGACGAAGTGACTGTGCGAATAAACTGACATGTGAATCTCTGATTCTGATTGTCTGTTTCTCTCGACCTGATCATTCTCGTCCTCGGCCGAGGGTGGCCCACGAAGGAATCGGGGTCTCTTTCTGGGTGAACCCAACAATTTGGTGTCAGAAGTGGGATACTGCCAACCAGGTGAGTAAATTATTTGAATTTTATAATTTGATTGGTTATTGATTGGTTGACCGCCTGGTTGGTAGTAATTTCAAAAATAGAGACCCAGTAAATTCAGGTAAACCTCGTGTGGAGGCACGGGACGTAAGGAACCTCGTAGACTGAAGATTAGATTAGACACCTTTATTTATTTTAGACTCTTGTTTACGGGACGAGACGGGGCTGGTAGAGCCACGGGATTGGGCTGGTAAACCTCGTAATTTGTTTACGGGACGGTGAGCCTCGTGAAGACACTTCAAGGAGGAGAACTGTCACGAGAAGAGCGCGCTTTTAATCTTTGATTCCTTCGTGCAGCCACCATGGGGGGAAAAATTGTATTATATTAATTGTATTATATTAATTGTATTATTGTATTAAGGTACCCGGACCCCGAGAAAAAAAACCCACGGGATTGGATGTGGTTTAGCATTCTACACAGATTCTAGACAATTTGGCCGGCTCAGTTTTGATTTATCCTCATCCAGGTATTTGCAATCTCTAGGAGCTGTGTAATGTATCTTTAATTGTTTTAGCATTTATATAAGGCATTACTGGATATGCACAAAATAATGAAACAACAAATCAGTACTCTGGACATGAACAGTTAGAACTGTGTTCCTGGTGTGCATAAATGTGAAACCTTTGGTCAATCAAACCTGTATAACCAACTTCCAAAGTCCTTATTCCCTTTATAAAGTCCTTATAAGATGCAAATTAAAATGATTTACCTAAAATTTGAATGATAATTAACAATGATATATCCCAGGTACTTTTTAATAATAAACTTTAAGAATGAATACAAAGCTTCAATGTTTGACAAAAAACTACAAAGTGTAAATGTTATGTGCTCTTTTATCATTGTGGGAATTGATTATAGCTCTAAATAAATATTGAAGTGTTTTTTGTTAAAAAGAATCCGTATAACTTTATTTGTACGCCTGTATACTATGTTTATTGAATCAAATCCGTATAAAATCCGGACATTCTGTATTGTGCATTATGATCTCAACGAAAGCTTCACTGAATCGATTTTTTAGAACAAACTCGCATGCGTGTGAATCAATTTACTTGATTCACTTTTGATTCTTAAGAAACAACGGAAACCTTATTTGTATTCCTGTTTTCAAATTGTAAACAATAATCACACTTTCATGCTGCATGAAATTAAAGTATGAACTTTCCTCAACCCATTACGTGTGCATGAACTCAACAAATGCAGTCCATGCGTCTGTATCGATTCGCTCGATCGAGTCATTTATGTTTCCCGAAGAAGATCCGAATCGTTTATGAATCTCATCACTGTTAGAAACCCAAGAGAAGAGATCCTCTTTCCTTAACATCATCAGAGGAAAAATCTGCTTCTTAATCAATTAGTTTCAGCGTTTGGTGAGTAGATCATCTGTATTTTATTTTATATTCATTGTGTGTTGATAGTCCGAAACTTGTAACTGGAAAGTTATCAGGAAAGTCGCGAGTGGTCTGTGAGGTGATCTCTGAACAGGTCCGCGAGCACTCTACAAGACTATTAATGTTTTAATAATTAATAGTGCAGCTATTAATGCAGTTTCATGTCTAGATCTTATAAATGATGAATACGAAGTTTTCAAAATTATGAGAACTCCAGTTCCCATGATGCTTGTGAACTGGGCATGCGCACTGGATGAAAGAAAAAGCAGCTCTTTTGGGCAGCAATTATGCGTTCAGACCTTAAATAATGAAATAACTGTACAAGCAAATACAACACAAAAACCATTTTTAAAACATTCACTTAAATTAAACAGACATGGTAAAAACAGAAGAAATATATTTAATCAAATATCACTTTCAGATTTGAAGATATTTATCAGGAATCATTTTAAAATATTGAGTATTATACCACTTCCTGTTTAAAGGTATAATAAAAAGGCACCAAATATATTTACCCTACGTGTGAATGGAAATGCCGAAAAGTTTAATGTTTAACCTAATGTTTAATGTTGATCTAAAACATTTTAAAACTGATCGTGTGGTGGTCTAGTGGTTAGGATTCGGCACTCTCACCGCCGCTGGTGTAGTGGGATTTTTATTAATCATATGTAATTCTAACCTTTAAATATCCTATATACTCCTGTTTCTAACGCGTTTTAGCGAACTTGTCTTGTCTGGGAAGCATGAAATTAGTTCAACAGCGAGCTAACCCGCTTTTTACTTCATTTTTGACATTTTTTGAATAATTGTCGTCCTATTATTATAAATAATATTTGAATAATTGTTCCGTAGCAATATGCTCTGTCTCTTTTCTCAGTGAACATTGAGATAAGACTCCCAGACTGTTACAGAGAGCTATAATATAAACAACTCATGCAAGAATAGCAGGCAAGGACACACAGAAATCTGCAATGGGCAGAGAAAATCATTATTTTTGGCACTTTCACACAATAATAAATGTAATAAGTAATCTCTTTATATTATTCGGTAAATTCCATATACATAAAGTCAAAATGTCCAATACAACCAATTCTCATTCCCATTAATACTGTTAATTGAATTAAAAATGTATTTTCAGTCTCTGTCACATATCGAATCCAACAGAGTGCTTATCAGCTATTCAATTTTATTCAAATTACATTCAGTGAAATTGTTTGTCATTTCAATTTGCCCCGTTTTTTTTTTTTTTATTTATCTCCTTATCTTTCTTTAAACTACTTGCTACTTATGAGGCTAAGCTTAACTATGTTCCTCCTAATTTCGAACTATTGATATGAAATGCTCTGATTAACTGTTTGCTCCATACTTTTGCCTTTAAAAAACCACAGAGGATATGGAATGGATAGGTTAATGTATTTAGTTAACCATAATTTCTTTCAGCAAGAAACAGTTAACAAACGTTTACTTGAATAACTTTTTGTTTATAAATCAGAGACTTGGGTTTATACATTAAGTATTCATTGTCCTTGAACCTTTCCGCATTTTGTTGCACTTAAATTGACATGAAACTACACAAAATATGATTTAATAAGCAATACCTCTCTCTCTGGATGTCATCCTACAGTCTCTTCTCGAGCAAGGCGTGGCGAGACACTTTACACAAGATTAATGAATTGATTGCTTCTTCTGTAATATCACAGGTTCCTGCCATTAATGATCTCTGTTCTGTCTTTTTTTTCCACGCACATGAGGAGATAGCGTTTGGACTCAAGGTTTCATTTGACTCTCCTGCTGTTTTTTTTTTTTCCAGCTGTAATTCATAACGTGCTCTGTGACCTTCTCCCTCCCTCAGGACTCTGTGGTCTGTGTGTTCTGGTGTCTGCTGAGTCACCAGAAATCTGCCAAGACACTGACACTTGCGCCTGCTTCAACATCTGGTGCATAAGGGCTTTAAGGTTTCCAGAACCAAGCTGCAATATTGCATGGACACTTAAGTTTTGAACTTTCTCAAGGCTGTCATTCTAGACACAAAAGCTCCTCCACTGCAACATCCTTTGACCTGGACTGACGCTATGGTGGCCGCTTATCACTCCCTCAGAAGCACCCTTTGTTCCGCCCCTGGGTCACCTGCTCACTTCAAGCCCTTCCACCTCTATGCCTGTGGACACCGGGGCACGGCCTCTGGGGAACGTGAGGGGGGGGAAATGCATCATTGTGCGTTTTTATCCAAAACATTAGACATTGTTGCTCAAGGCTTACCTGTGCGTCTGGGGGCTGTCTCCGCATGTGCTTTGATGGTTTGATGGTAAAATTTACAGACCCATTAAATTAATTAATCAGTAATTTAATAGATAATTAAATTAACATATGACTATTTATTCTCTGTTCTACTAACAATCTCGAAATTCGTGTCACATCCTCTTTTGATAATGTAGGTCGCGCTCTCGCACGCCTCCTTAATTCTCGGGATGATACTTGGGATGACTGATATTGTCTGTCTAAAAATCGTACATACTACTAGTATCAGGTCTGATCTCTTCCCTCCAGCCCGCTAGGGATCTTTGTTAATGGTTCTTGTTCTAAACCCTCAGACGGTTCTTGTTTTGTAATTTATATCACACCTCTGTAGTTATTCTGTGTTCAATCAATATATCAGCCTGATATTCTGCATGAGACATACGCTCTTTCTTTCTCATTTGATTTTTGTCATCTTGATTGTGGACAAATTCTCTAAATGGGTAGAAGTTTTTCCCTGTTTTCGAGAGAACACGAAGGTAGTTACTCGTTTTAATTTTATTTATAAGTGCCTTTCAAAGTACCTAAGAACACTGGACAGTAAAAAAGAAAGACAAACAATAAAAGCAGAACAACAAAACAACTACAATAAAATAATAAGAAATCAATAATAATAATTATTGTTATAGTTATGGGGTTTCAAATGCCATAGACTCAGACAAGGATACCCGTTTTACCTCAAAAGTCACACAAAACCTTTGTAAGTATCTCTAAACTAAACTGGTGTTTTCACACTCCTCAATCCTCTGGTATCGTAGAACGTACTAATCGAACATTGAAAGACAAATTAAGGTCATGCAGGACACAGGTTTGGCTCTGTAATCCATAATTCATTCTGGCTGAAATTCGTGTGACACCAAGAAATTATTCTCCCCTGGAAGAAGGGAACTCCGGCTCCGGGTACCTCTGATTTGAAAATGCATATGGATGAGTATTCTGCAGCCCTTATAGATAAGTTGCATAAAATTTGTACCAAGGTCAATAATACAATATTATCTCCACCACACACCCCTTTCACGTGGGAGACAGGTGCTGGTGTGATCTTTTTTTTTTAAAGTAATGATTTGGACAATTGGGAAAACAATATAATGGGCCTGCAGACATAGTCGCCATTACTTTTGCTGCTGTTTTAACTGATCTTTTTCCACAGTGGATCCATGCCACGTGATTGAAGAAGGCTCCATAACAAAGTTGTGTTACAATAACAAGTTTACTGCTATTAACACTTTTTGTGTCCCTATCTAGTCTCCCTCTGGCCAGTTTTCTCTCTCTCTCTCTCTATTTCTGAGCTCTACACAGATTCGACTGAGAATCCTCAAGACGTTGTGAACAAAGAGGGGAAGAGATCTTGCGCCCCATTTGGAACCAATCATCCTCACTACAACCATGACAGTCCTCATCACGGGTTTCGTGACTTCATTGTTGCTCGGGGCAGGGCTACCCGCCCGAGCCTTCGTGACTTCATCATTGCTCGGAGCAGGGTTACCCGCTCGAGCTGGACTTCGAGACAACATCTTCTGGACTAACTTCGCTAACTGGACCACACGAATGTGTTATGTCTTTCATCTGATGCCGTTTTCTACTATTATTACACATCTCTATGCTCTAAAACTCTGTATTCTTACAGGACTCTGTTCTCACTATAGGTCGATATGCCTTCTAATTTCATTTTTCCCTCACTGTTTTAGAACAAATTACTCTGAAGGAAGTAGCGTGTATCTGGGAATTAAGAGGTTTTGAGTTTCTCTAAGCTCCGGTGAGGTGGGACGAGGGCTGATTGGGCATGCCCGCCCTCTGAGCACCAATATACGTCAAGAAGGGCAAAGATTAACTCAGAATTAATTCTCGATGTAATCACATATATGATCATGAGGTGATAATGATCAAATAGGATGCTAGGATTTGATAATAGTGATACTATTATCAAAGGGGGGGATTGTTAGGTTTATATAAGTATTAATTCTTGGCCAATAATTCAGCAAAATTATTCTGTGTCAAAATTATATTAGTTGAAACGACCTTAGGTCCAGCTGGACATTGTTTGGGAACATTTTGTTTATGAAATGTGTATTTTGAACAGAGAAGTGTCTGAAGGTCTGTTTTGGTGTCAGATCGACTCACACACACCCTGAAATGGTAGAATTAAAGTTCATGTTTATGTTAATCCATTCAGTTGAAACTTAGGTCATAGCTTCATAAAAGCTATGAAATATACTGAAATATATTGAAATATACTATGGTAGTGATTTGGATCCCGTAATTAATGAATGCATTCCGTGATTAATGTTAGTTTTATAGTTTTAGATTAGTTTCATAATGACATTATAATTATAGTTAAGATCTTATGATTCTAAGGGTTTTTAGTTTAAAAGCATTAACCTAATTTAGTTATGAGTTTAATCCTGTTAGTTGTTTAATTGTTCTCTCTCTTTCAGACATATTCTCATTGTTCTTGTGGTTAAGTTGTTCTTATTTTTAATGTTTATTTTCTTATAACATTCTTTGTTTTAGCATTGTTTTAGACATATTGTTATTTGTTATTTTGCTTATGTTGATGAAATCAAGATGTAATTTACTGACTTAACACACATTTATGTGTTAAGGAGTTATGTTAAATTATTAGATCCTTTCTGTGCAAACGTGTCTTTGACCTTCTCTGAATAGACTCCGTAGACTAGACATTCTGTGTTTAGACATTCCATGCTGATATCTATCTGTACCTTACTGTCATCAGAAATATGTTTTTATATTATGATTGATTCAAGATCATTACACACTTCCACATAGACACACACCCATTACACACACACACACATGAAGACAAAACATAAACACAGAAACACTATAAGACGTTTCCAAAGATGTTTTCATTTTGACGAAGTGACTGTGCGAATAAACTGACATGTGAATCTCTGATTCTGATTGTCTGTTTCTCTCGACCTGATCATTCTCGTCCTCGGCCGAGGGTGGCCCACGAAGGAATCGGGGTCTCTTTCTGGGTGAACCCAACAGTAGGGGAAAAAGCTTTTTCGTTTACTCAAGATGTTTAAAAGCATAACATCAAGCACAAAAACCCCTTAAAACAAACCCAGGTGACTAAAGATAGAAAAATAGGAAAAAGATCAAAGAAAACCTACAACTGACTTGTTAGATTTTTACACTGCCCTTACTCCCGTGCTCCCACTGCACAGGCGCAGTGACGCAAATCAAAATGAGAGTCTTCCGCTTTGTTCCTTACCTACACTTACTAGCTAACGCTAGTAACGTGCAGAAATTAGTCACCTGGGACAACAGATTGGACAAGCGATAACAAAACAAAGAAACACTAACAAATTCAACTATATGAATAATACTAAAGACAAACATGCAGCGCGAGTGTGCCAGCGCGTCTGTCCTTGGGAAGTCCAAGTGAGAGAGAGAGAGAGACATCTTGGATGAGGGGCGGTATTTATACCAGACGGCCAATCCCCGCAAACGCAGTCCACCTGTCAGCTATGCCCAAACTCCACCTACAGGCACGCAGACAGAAAGGGGAGAGAGAAAAAAAACACACCACAACCCCGTAACAACCCCCTATCAAAAATCAAAATCAAGTGGGTCACAACACTTCTGCTGGAGGGAGTGTGGATCGGACTCGGCAGACCATGCGCATATTTTCTGGTTATGTCCACATGTTCAGCCTTTTTGGAAGGGAGTGGGAAACTTGATATCAGAGGTTCTGGACCTGGTCATTGATTTCTCTTTCAACATACCGTACCTCGGACACGTCCCTCAAGGTCTTAGTAAAAGTGACACATATCTCCTGAAGATATTTATGGCCGTAAGTAAAAAAACAATAACTAAATGCTGGCTTCAGAAGAACCCTCCCACCATCTCTGCCCTCATCAGTGTGATCAATACTATCCGTCTGATGGAGAAAATGACTTTTACCCTTCGACTTCAAAAAGAGAAGGGGGATGTACTTTGTAATAAATGGGACTGTTATTACCAAATAAACATTGAGTAGCTATATCTATATCCTCTTGATACCTCTTAAATCTGGTGGTATGTAGAGTAGAGTGGAGTAATACGCCCCCGTGGGGTAATACGCCCCGGCCTGTTTTACCCAAAATAACCACCAGATGGCGCAAAGTTACATTTCTATTGTTGCTATGGACTGGCTTGACAACGGGGATATACAAATATCCACTGTGGATCGTATATCAGCAACGCAGCGGAGAGAAATCAAATTTCATGGTAAGTGATATAATTTTCAGATATCAGTAAAACTGTATTTAGATAGCTGCTATTTCGTCAGATATCACAGCTGTGTATGTGGTATGAGTAGACAAGTCAGTACGTTAAAAAAAATACATTAGGTATAAAAAGTTGAATCACATTTTGAAAGTAAGACCCTTTTTTGTAAAAGTGTAGTCTGTGGGGTAAAACGCCCCCTTAATGGCAGGGTAAATGGCCCCCAGGGGGCATCGTTTCCTTTTATCATAATTACTGTATTTCATACATTTCTGAATAGCAGATACATAGTTTTTAATAACATCTCGCTTACCTGGTTGAGTAAAGCAAGTAATTTGAACTTAATATTAAAAATAATTGAAATTTAAAAAAATTTGAAATTAAAATGCGAAATATAATAAAATAATGCATCTATTCATTAATTCAGGGATATTTTCTTGTTTCTTTCACATTATAGGCTTAAGTAAACACTTTTGCTATCCAAACAGCTTTTTTTGAGTGAGGGGGCCTATTGCCCCACCTCAGGGGGCCTTTTACCCCACTGGGAGGGGAGGCCCCCTTGGCACAATATTTGTTTTTGTTAAAAAAAAATAATTAAGTATTAACTTTAGGTGGCATTATTGTTCATGTCACTGTTGTCAAAAACTATGATTAAAACTAAACACATGGTTCATTTCAACTTGGAGAAAAACTGAATTTTCCTTAAGGGGGGCTTTTTCCCCCACTCTACTCTACCTGTGACTGGGTTTTTTTTTCTTTTCTTCTGATTGTATTACGTGCTGTCATGTCCCAGACCTCCCCTGTTTCTGTTTTCTTGTTGGAAAAAATAAATAAATAAATAAATAAATAAATAAAAGTGTTAAAAAAAAGAACCAGTTTGAATCAATTTGAATTTTGGACCCCTGTGACGCAAACTTTGTACCCTGATTGTAAAACAACCCTTAGAGTTTCAATGTTAACATGCTTAAAACTAGAATTACACTGAAACTGGTGTATTTTTACTGAGTAATAACTGTTTAGTTAAGAGTTTCTAAGTTGTTTCAAAACTCAGTCTTAAAAAAAGGAACTTTGTGCATTTAGCTCTTTGATCCTGTGCACCAGGAAATGCTTTGTAAGCCATTCTCTACAGATAATGAAATATAATAACCTGTCCAAGCAGCTGAAACATAAGAAGGCTGTGTTTAATGCAAGTGAAAGTGTTTCTTTTTTGCTATCTTACCACTGAAAGTACTGCAGTGCAGACCGTCACTTTGCTGAAGAAGCAGGAACCTGGAGAAACTTTCATCTTGTCACGTTGTAACGCATCGGTTCGGTTCGGTTCGGTTCGGTTCGGATCCGGAGCAGCTTTAAACAACTCGAATGAATTGAAAATAAAGTCGGAAAAGATGACAAACAAGTCGGGAAGGACTGAAACAAGCCTGATGTGGCAGCAACTTCATTCTCGTCTTCAGATAATTTGTTTACTGGTGACTTGTATCACTCTTCCGTATGACAGGCGCAGGTGGAGCCGCTCAGCACCTGCTCCCTCTGAGAGTCGACTCACTGCACTGAATCGATTCTTTCCAACCGAAGTGAATCGAACCGATTTGATTCATCAGTCCCATTTTCAGCTGTAGTGTACACTGCCGTTCAAAAGTTTGGGGTCATTTTGAAATGTCCTTATTTTTGAAAGAAAAGCACTGTTGTTTTCAACGAAGATCACTTTAAACTAATCAGAAATACACTCTATACATTGCTAATGTGGTAAATGACTATTCTAGCTGCAAATGTCTGGTTTTTGGTGCAATATCTCCATAGGTGTATAGAGGCCCATTTCCAGCAACTATCACTCCAGTGTTCTAATGGTACAATCAGGGCCGTTGCAACAAGGTAGGCAGACTTGGCAATTGCCTAGGGCCCCAGCCCTCGAAGGGCCCCCGCTGCCGAACGACTGGTTATTAGCCCAAGAGCATTAGCTCAAAATTGAGTCCAACCCGGAACAAATTAGTAACAAGCTGAATTTTTCAGAATATGTTCAGAATACCCTTAGGAATAACATACTAAAAGTCCCCGGGAATCCACCTTGTGATCTCTGAGAAATTCAAGATGGCGTCCAAAATGGCTGCCGATTGGAGATTTTTCAATATCTCAGGGATAAAACATAATATAAATGCAATTAAAATGTTAAATTATATGTTCTCTCATACAAGCAATGCAAATTCACCATTGTCACACTGTTAAAATTAAAATTAACCAAGATTACAAGGTCATTAATGTGGAAATTACATGGAATTTGATGGTTGACATGATTGACAGATTAGCTTAGTAGGCTACCTACATACATGAACATAATGTAAGACAACAATTAGACATCAATTTCCTTAATATTTAGTGCATCTTTAAGCTTTGATAAAATATTAAAGGGAAATTAAATTTGAGAACTCTATCTTCTAAAACTACAATGGCAAGCTGTTTCAGTACACTTCTTCAACATTCCGGCGACTTTCATGACAAAAAGGTCTGCCTCAATAAAAGCTCTTGCTTATAAACAATGAGTAGACTTAAACACTTCTCAGTGCCTCAGTTGTAATGCTTGGACCTTTGTTGTACCATCAATGAAGTAGGGAATTTATTCAAGCTTGTTTAAGGGTGGAAAAAAAATTAATCTTTGAGTTTCTAGCGCCAGTCTTTACTACTAGCAATGCCAGTGTGTTCGGACAAAAAATGACTAAACTCAGCATGACCTTTTAAAAATGACTGAACTCAGCATGACCTTTTAACATGCCATTTTTCATTTTACACCACCAATTTACTTTAATTAATATTAATGAAAATAAGTGCTCCAACCCCTAGTAATTGTGTTTGTTGTTTTGTGAACAGAATAGGATGATACGGAGTGAACGAGTAACCAATGGATCCACACTATACACAAATATACTGTTATAATAATGTGTACATTGTTATTATATAATGTTAATACACAATGTAATTAATACACACATGTTGGAATTTACTCTCCTACCCTACAAAACATATATTCTGACCTTTTAATTGCATTAATATTTTGTTTTGGGCCTGAGATATGGGCAGATCTCCATTTGGCGGCCATTTTGGACGCCATCTTGAATTTCTCAGAGAGCACAAGGGGGATTTCCGGGGACTTTTAGTATGTTATTCCTAAAGGTATTCTGAACATATTCTGAAATTTTCAGCTTGTTACTAATTTGTTCCGGGTATAACCCTATTACTCCTGGGCTATATGTATTCAATAGCAATGACAACTTTTTGAGCGCGGCAGCGCAGCGCCTGCTGACACTTGTTGAAATACCCTCGTTCCAAGGGGGGCCCCCTAATGCACAACAGCGCCTCCCTACATGCTTTGGCCGAAAAGTGTAATGACAGTCTGTTGTCAATCCCTCAATGCCCATCTCCGTCCAGTGCAGAGCTCCGCGGCAAAAAAAAAAAAAAAAAATCAAATATGAAGCGAAATTACCCCTCAGGGAGCCAGAAGAGAAAGAAGAAAAGGGAAGAGGAAGACAGAAAAAAAAACAAGACACTGGTAAGTGAGAATGTACACACTCATTAATACCAAGCGGGTCGACAAGCAAATTTGGTAGCTAGCTTACGTTAATGGTAGTTATCTTGTGGACAGTGTTTATAACAGTGATTGTAAACGTTGTCATGCACAACAGGCTTACAAACTTGCAAGGACTGGCTAAAAATTCTAATATGTGCCACACAAATAGGTGAAAGACTGTCAACTTCTCCCAGATTAACTTATTGTGTTTATCAAAATGTCATAGTCAGAGTTAGTTTCAGCGAACTGCATGGCTTTCATCAGAAATAGCTAGTGTGTCGTGAGCATGAATGGAGCAGGACAGGGGATGGCTCACAAGAAAGCTCTTTTTTACATAAATAGGCTACGTTTGTGACCTTGGTCGGATATTAATGCAATAATTCAGCTAAGAAACCCGAACTTTCTGCAAGGAAGCTCTGCTGCAATCAGCACGGCTAATGGCTACGACATGGCAAGTTTGAGAGAACAGTTTTAGGCAAGGCAATGCAAGTTTATTTGTATAGCACATTTCATACACAATGGCAGTTCAATGTGCTTTACAGAAGTAAAAACAAAAACAGTAAACAATAGAGAAATAAAATTACATAAAATAATTTTATCTTTATTCTAAAATAATTAATTAAAAGAATTAAAAGAATTAAAAGAAAATAATAAGAATTAAACAATAGTAGAAATAAAATATTAAAATGCCAAAAAGAAAGAGAAAAAGGAGAAAAAGAAAGAAAAAAAAACTAGCAGAATAAAATAGAATAAAGTTAAAGTAAATTTAAAACATGCAGAGAAAGTAAAGATTATAAAAAATGTAAAAAAAAAAAATATATTAATTATTCAACAGAAAGCATCTGAAAACAGCTTGGTCTTTAACCTAGATTTGAAGCTGCCAACAGCAGGAGCATTTTTAATGTCCTCTGGCAGTTGGTTCCATAGCTGTACTGCATAGTAGCTAAAAGCTGCTTCACCACACTTTGTTTTAACAACTGGTTTTAATAGTAAATTTTTCTGTTTTGATCTGGTAGATCTGATTGGGTTAGGCCGCTGCAGCATATCAGAGAGGTAATTGGGCCCTGTACCATTTAGAGATTTGTACACCAGCAGCAATGCTTTAAAGTCAATTCTGTAGCTTACTGGAAGCCAGTGAAGGGACCTTAGAATTGGAGTAATGTGCTCTGTTCTTTTTGTTCGTGTGAGAACCCTAGCCGCTGCATTTTGAACCAGCTGAAGTCGTTTGATGGTCTTTTTTGGCAGGCCTGTGAAAAGACCATTGCAGTAATCAACCCTACTAGAGATGAAGGCATGTATTAGTTTTTCCAGATCATGTTTTGACATAAGTCCTCTTAGTTTAGAAATGTTTTTTAGGTGATAAAATGCCGTTTTAGTGATTGCTTTCATGTGACTGTCAAAGTTTAGCTCGCTGTCAATAAAAACACCAAGATTTTTAACCATTTCTTTAGTTTTAATCCCTTTTGTGTCAAGAATAGTGGTAATCCTGAGTCTTTCATCTTTTTTTCCAAATAGAATTACTTCTGTTTTATCTGTGTTCAGCTGAAGAAAATTTTGTGACATCCAGCTATTGATTTGATCGATACACTGGTAGAGACATTCAAGGGGGGCATAATCATTTGGTGATAGAGCAAAATAAATTTGGGTATCATCTACATAGCAGTGATACAAAATTGAATTTTTATTGATAATTTGCCCAAGTGGGAGCATATAAAGGTTGAAAAGTAATGGTCCAAGAATCGACCCCTGGGGGACACCACAGGTCAAGGGCATTGACGTTGAGGAACAATTTCCCAGGGTAACAAAGAAGCTTCTATCTTTTAAGTATGATTTTAACCAATTGATAACTTTACCAGTCAATCCAACCCAGTGTTCAAGTCGATATAGCAGTATGTTGTGATCAACAGTATCAAAAGCTGCACTGAGGTCCAGTAATACCAGGACCGATGTTTTGCCTGCATCAGTATTAAGACGTATGTCATTTATAACTTTAATCAGCGCTGTTTCAGTGCTATGATTGGCACGAAATCCTGACTGAAAATTATCAAAACGGCTGTTTGATATCAAGAAGGCAGTTAATTGATTGAAGACAATTTTTTCCAGGATTTTCCCGATGAATGGTAAATTTGATATTGGCCTGTAATTATTTAACACTGAAGGATCCAGATTATTTTTTTTAAGAAGGGGCTTTACAACAGCTTTTTTTAGGGACACAGGAACAACACCAGTCTCCAAGGATGTATTTATAATTTGAAGCACATCTGTAATTATAAGATGAAGAACAGACTTAAAAAAGTTGGTGGGCAGAATGTCCAGTTCAGATGTTGAGGAACTGAGATTTTGTACAGTTTTTTCAAGAGTCTCATAATCAATTAAACAAAATTCTGACATTGTGTTAAAGTTATCTATCTGTGTCATTGGTGATTGCAGTTTTTCAATTTTTTGCAACTGAGATATATTATGAGAAATATTCTGCCGTATTTTGTCAATTTTACCTTTAAAGAAAGATGCAAACTCATTGCATTTATTAACTGAGAGAAGTTCAGGTGCTAATTGTGGTGGGGGATTAGTTAGCTTCTCTACTGTTGAAAATAGCACACGGGCATTGTTCATATTCCTGCTGATGATATTGGAGAAGAAAGACTGTCTTGCTTTACGAATTTTATAATTATAATTACAAAGCATCTCTTTATGGATTTGATAATGGATGTGAAGTTTAGATTTGCGCCATTTTCTTTCAGTCTTTCTACATTCTCTCTTTAGCAGTTTAACAGCCGGGTACTGCTTCCATGGTGCTTTCTGCTTATCATTGACTCTTTTTATTTTGAATGGAGCAATATCATCCATAATTTGGGTCATATTTAAATTAAAAAATTCCAGTAAATCATCTACAGAGTCTGACATTTTGGTTGAGTTCTGAGAGAGAGCTTGCTTAAAAAGAGCACAAGTGTTGTCGTTTATGACTCTCCTGCCTATAGTCGTTGAGCTATTCTGAATGTGAGGAGACATAGAAACTTCAAAGAAAACACAGAAATGATCAGATAAGGCCAGGTCAACAACAGTATAAGAAACAGTAAGACCCTTTGTGATGACAAGGTCAAGAGTATGACCACGAGAGTGGGTCGGCCCCTGTACATGTTGTACTAGGTTAAAGTTATCAATAATTGCAAATAGTTCTTTGGCATAAATGTTATCAGTATTATCTACATGCAAGTTAAAATCCCCAGATATAATAAGACAATCAAACTCTAAGCAAATGACTGATAACAATTCACCAAACTCTTCAAGAAAGACTTTGGCTGAATGTCTCGGAGGCCTGTAAATAGTTAATAATAATATGTTAGGAGAGCATGTAACAAGTGCACATAAGTGTTCAAAGGACATAAAATCACCAAGTGAGGATTGTTTACATTGAAAAGAGACTTTGAATATATTTGCGATCCCTCCACCTTTCCCTTGTCGGGTAACATTCAAAAAATTAAAATTTGGGGGAGCTGCTTCGATAAGGGTGGTAGCACTATTTGCTTGATCCAGCCAGGTTTCAGTTAGAAGCAAAAAATCAAGATTGTGTCTACAAATAAGATCATTAATTAAAAATGACTTGTTTAAAAGTGATCTAATGTTCAGAAGGGCTAGTTTTACAGTAATATTTGGTTTTGCACTCTGATGTTGTTTTAAAACAGGAAGGAGATTAGATTGGTTCACCCCCAGGGTTAAATGTGCTCTATGTTTTCTGTTTCTTATCAACACAGGAATAGTGTCAACATCGGGTCCCAGCTTTTTTCTACACCCATTTGCAGGGACCCAGAGTACATCAAACAAGACTTTCTAAATGTTCCATTTGGTTTGAGGGTGAAAGGACTGGAGATGACGTGTATCTTTTGGATGGTGAAAAAGATTTGTAGCCAGCTGAAAGTCCTGGACGAACACAATTTTGATGAACTGGCTACACTGCTTGTCGCGATAAATTTGGGCTGGAAAAAGAGAGTGTAGCCATTGGGAGCAATTTTTTCATGCTATTTGGGAAATCCATCCGAGGAGAAGTGGAGTCGTCTGTCCTTGAATGTTGGGAGGCCTGCAAGTCAGATGTTTGTGTGCCCTTGATGATGACTTGCAAAGATGATTGTTTAGGCTTTGTAACTATGTCAGTCTGCGACATCTTATCAACTGTTTTCCTCGGTGCTGGCTGAGAAAAGATTGCAAGTTTGTAGTGGTCTGCTAAGACTTTGGCTCCAATCCAGCTGAGTTCAGTGCTGTTTGGCTTGTAGAATTCTTTGCGATTCCAAAAAAGATTAAAATTGTCTATGAAATTCATACCAAATGAAGAACAAGTTTTTCCAAGCCAGGTGTTAAGACTGAAGAGTCGAGAAAAAGCAAAACTTCCTCTCGCTGGGAGTGGGCCACTGATAAAAGATTGAATTCCAGTCTTATAGAGCTCAGAAAAAAGTTTTCTGAAATCATCTTGGACAAACAGCTGTTCTCTGAAAACATCATTTGCTCCCACATGTACAACGATACGCTTAATCGTTTTATGCTTGGACATGAGTTTCAAAATGCTGTCTTTGGTGTCAGAGATGGATGCATTTGGAAGACAACAAATAATCATCTCATAACCTTTTAATTGTCTTACAGTGGAATCACCAAGAACAAGGGTTGTGGGATCAGGTGGTGTTACGAGCTGCTTTTTGCCTCTTCTCACAGCTCTTCGATCTTGGTGCGATCTCTTTTTACTATGTGTTTGTCCACTTGACAAATCCTCTTCCACATCCCTGAGGCATTCAAATTTGTTCTGAAGCTTTATGGGCTGTGGATTTTCCATAGGATTGTAGATCCTATTGTAATTTGTAGAACGAGCTGGTGTTGAAGTAATTACTCTTCTGTTTTTGTTTTTGGGCTTAGCACCCATCATTTGCCAGTTTTCAGTACTCACATTTTGTACAGCTTGAGTGATGAATTCTTCCACTTGGTCTGCAATGTCCTCAGTCTGTCGGAGCGCAATCTCTACATCCTCAGCCACTGTTTCTATACTCCTTTCCTGAGATATCGCTTTTAATTCGTCCGTCTTTGGCAGAGCATTAATCTTTGATTCCAGAATAGAAATCCTCTGTTCTAATTCCATGCATTTTCTGCAGGATTTTTTGCTTCCTGGCATTTAAAAAAAAAAAAAAAAGTGGAAATTAAAATTAAATTAAAAGCTTATAAAGATGAAGGAAAAAAAAAAGTGGAAATTCAATGAGAAAGTAAAGTATAGAAATAAAGATTAAGAAAGCAGGAGCAAAGCAAAGAAGCGTCCTACTCGCTTGAGTAGGAGGAGCAGTAAAAGAAAAACAGTTTTAGACATTTTGCCCATGATTCTAGTTGTGTATTCTTAAATTTTTTGTGTTTTTCTATACCTTTTGCACTTTTCTGTGTGTGCTGGTTCTTATTAAGATTCTTATTCATGTTTGTAATCATTTAATCACCCACGTGCAATGAACCGGTGCTACAGGTGCTCTAGCCCCTGCCCCTTTTCTGTTTGCTGTCCAAAGTGCCCTTTTCATAGGGACTGTTTTGTTGTTGTTGTTGTTGTTGTTGTTGTTGTTGTTGTTTAATATTTGTAAAAGATAAGTTAGCTCCAACATCAATATTCTCTACAATTTGACAATAATATATAAAATTATAGATTTATAAAATAACGTTTTTCTATGTAGAGTAGAGTGGGGGAAAAAGCCCCCGTGGGGTAATACGCCCCGGCCTGTTTTACCCAAAATAACCACCAGATGGCGGAAAGTTACATTTCTATTGTTGATATGGACTGGCTTGACAACGGGGATATACATATCCACTGTGGATCGCATATCAGCAACGCAGCGGAGAGAAATCAAATTTCATGGTAAGTGATATAATTTTCAGATATCAGTAAAACTGTATTTAGATAGCTGCTATTTCGTCAGATATCACAGCTGTGTATGTGGTATGAGTAGACAAGTCAGTACGTTAAAAAAAAATACATTAGGTATAAAAAGTTGAATCACATTTTGAAAGTAAGACCCTTTTTTGTAAAAGTGTAGTCTGTGGGGTAAAACGCCCCCTTAATGGCGGGGTAAATGGCCCCCAGGGGGCATCGTTTCCTTTTATCATAATTACTGTATTTCATACATTTCTGAATAGCAGATACATAGTTTTTATAAATAATTGAAATTAAAAAAAAAATTGAAATCTCATCTCATTATCTGTAGCCGCTTTATCCTGTCCTACAGGGTCGCAGGCAAGCTGGAGCCTATCCCAGCTGACTACGGGCGAAAGGCGGAGTACACCCTGGACAAGTCGCCAGGTCATCACAGGACTGACACAGACAACCATTCACACTCACACCTACGGTCAATTTAGAGTCACCAGTTAACCTAACCTGCATGTCTTTGGACTGTGGGGGAAACCGGAGCACCCGGAGGAAACCCATGCGGACACGGGGAGAACATGCAAACTCCGCACAGAAAGGCCCTCGCTGGCCACGGGGCTCGAACCCGGACCTTCTTGCTGTGAGGCGACAGCGCTAACCATTACACCACCGTTCCGCCCAAAAATTAAAATTAAAAAGCGAAATATAATAAAATAATGCATCTATTCATTAATTCAGGGATATTTTCTTGTTTCTTTCACATTATAGGCTTAAGTAAACACTTTTGCTATCCAAACAGCTTTTTTTGAGTGAGGGGGCCTATTGCCCCACCTCAGGGGGCCTTTTACCCCACTGGGGGGGTAAAAGGCCCCCTTGGCACAATATTTGTTTTTGTTAAAAAAAAAATTAAGTATTAACTTTAGGCAAACTTTAGGTGGCATTATTGTTCATGTCACTGTTGTCAAACTATGATTAAAACTAAACACATGGTTCATTTCAACTTGGAGAAAAACTGAATTTTCCTTAAGGGGGGCTTTTTCCCCCACTCTACTCTAAATGTGGGCATCAATCCATGACGTCATGCATTCAGTGAGCCTCCGTGCAGAAAGCGCATGCAGGCGGTTGACAGTGGGAGACAGTGCGAGGAACGGCATGGTAAGGTCACACTGAAAGTCTCCTTTCATTTCTTATCTGAACATGCAATATTGTGCAGCTTAGAACACAACAGTAAATGCGTAGGGTTGTTTATCATTTAATGAAGCCGCCTAGGCTATATTTAAACCGTTTGCTTCATTTATTTCATTAACGTGGCAGATTCAGAAACTTTAGTTTGAACGACGGCGTTAATAACATATTCTAGCAGCTTCGAAAACTTAAAGGAACAGTCCACCGTATTTCCATAATGAAATATGCTCTTATCTGAATTGAGACGAGCTGCTCCATACCTCTCCGAGCTTTGCGCGACCTCCCAGTCAGTCAGACGCGCTGTCACTCCTGTTTACTCCTGTTAGTAATGTAGCTAGGCTCAGCATGGCCAACGGTATTTTTGGGGGCTGTAGTTAGATGCGACCAAACTCTTCCGCATTTTTCCTGTTTACGTAGGTTTATATGACCAGTGATATGAAACAAAGTTCAGTTAAAAAAATTGAAACGTGGCGATTTTCTATGCTATGGAAAGTCCGCACTATAATGACAGGCGTACTAACACCTTCTGCGTGCTTCGGCAGCGCATTGATACGGAGCTCCTCAGCACTACTCAAACCACTACTCGATGAAAATAAAATAGATAAGCAGGCTTACAATTATTTAGTACCCACAGCCAACGTCATCCCCAGGATTTACGGTACACCAAAAATACACAAACCAGGAACACCATTACGCCCCATAGTAGACAGCATCGGTTCAGTGACATACAACTTATCAAAAGCACTCACCGAAATAATTAAACCATTACTAGGACTCACAGACCAACACTGCAAAAACTCAAAACAACTGGCAGAAGAACTAAAAAACATCAAAATGCAGCAAGACGAAGTTTTCATATCACACGACGTCATATCTCTTTTCACCAGAACACCCACGGAAGCCACCATACAGATAGTACAAGAAAAATTAAAAACAGATAGGACGCTCAAGAAACGCACAAACCTCACTGTACAAGACATCACTCAGCTCCTTCAATTCATCGCCACATCCACATACTTTCAGTTCAGGAATACAATTTACAGACAGAAGGAAGGTTTTGCCATGGGAGACCCACTATCAGCCATCATGTGCGGCTTTTTCATGGAAGATCTGGAACAGAAAGCACTCACTACAATACCATCGGAATACAGACCAACACTCTGGAAACGGTATGTGGACGACATATTGGAAAAAGTGAAGAGGGGACACACTCAACAGCTCACCGACCATCTAAACACCATAGACAATACCGGCAATATAAAATTCACACATGAAGAAGAGACAGAGCAGTCAATAGCATTTTTGGATTTGAAAATACAACACACGGAAGATGGGGACATCAAAATAAAAGTACACAGAAAACCCACACATACCGACCAATATTTAAACTGGACTTCCGAACACCCCATAATGCACAAAATATCAGTAGTCAGAACATTACATGAACGCGCAGCAATAATTACAGATTCACAGGACAAAGAACAGGAGGAACAACATATACAACACGCACTGAAGGCATGTCAATATCCACAATGGGCAATATCCAAAGGGGCGGAACAGGTTAAGAACAACAAAACACAGAAGAAAGAGAAAAAACAAACTAACAAACAAGGACACAGGGGAGTAGTGACATTACCATACATTAGGGGCATAACTGAACGCATTCAAAGAGTAATGAGGAAACACAACATTAACACACCTGTCAAACCACACACAACACTCCGTCAGATCCTGGTTCATCCCAAAGACAGAATACATCCGGACAACAGATGCAACACCATATATGAGATTCCATGCCAATTATGCAATAAAACTTACATTGGGGAGACAGGAAGGAGTTTCAACACAAGAAAAAATGAACATAAGAAAGAGTGCGAAAAGGAGACAGCTACAAGACAAACCCGAACAATAAAAGAAAAGGCACAACAGGAAAATTATAAGTCAGCTATAACAGATCATTGCAAAAGGGAAAATCACATCATGGACTGGGGGAATGCCAGAGTCATCCGCACAGAAGATAACAAACATCAGCGCTGGATCAGGGAGGCTATGGAGATACGTAAGCGAAGCCCGAGGACCATCAACCGGGATGAGGGAGCATACATGCTCTCCCATACCTGGAGTGCCATCTTGCAGGGGACGAACAGACAGTAGAAGGCGTGACCGACCTGTCAATCCAGACAGGAAGGCCATGCCTTCAGAAACATCAGCTGATAAAAGATGCGTCACCAACAACATCCGGGGACACTCTGAGGAAGACGGAAGTTGTACGTCGAAACATGTCAGGTAAACAAACCTAAAAAATTAGATGTCTGATAAAAAAGAAAAAAAAAACCTAATTAGTGTTTAATGTTATATATTACACACATAATGTACTGTTTAGAATATATCAGAGAAACAGGGGCCCTAAGTACAGAAACTTGACACAGATTCAGCTACCAAATGTTTTCCTTATTTACTCTGTTTAATCAGAATGTTTCACAGCTGAATAAATGGCTCACTTGCTTTCATTTATTTATAATTTATTGCATATGGTACAATTATTATTATTATCAGTAATGACTGTCATTGCAATTTGACTGTAATAGGAGGTGGAATTTACTTTGGTCAGTTGAGTTATGATATATGACATAGCATTGACCTTTGCCTTCATTTCACACTAACAGAAAGGGAAAGACTTGTTTGGACACATTGAGCCGAGGCGAGTGGTTTATGATTCCGTGCTGGAGCAAGCGAGTGAGTTTAGTATGAGAGTTCTCCCTGATGACCACAATCATGAACTTATTGAACCTGGTTATTTTAATCAACGTTCTGGGAATCATTTACTACAGTACTGTAATCACAGCATGTTGAAAACTCTTTTACTCTACTTACAGTTTCATGATTTATACTGTCAGATTTGCAAGATAAAATACGAAAGTGGATTGTTGTCATTAAACATTTCATTGACAGAGATTTTTTTAAAAAATATCAGTTATATTTTTCCTGCAGTGAAACACAGTATATTTAAATTTAAAAGCTCATAGAGCTGACTTGTTTATGCCTTTTACACTATCAAAATACTATAAAAAATATTTTTATTATTATTACATAGCCAAACAGTATATTTTAAAGTAAGGGTACAATGAGACACACATGCAGTTTGCAACGGGTGGCTGTAAAAAAAAAATAAAAGTTTCTCATCCTTGTTGGCTACGTTAGCCAAATTTCAGACACCACTTACATCTTGGAAATGGACCACATTTAAAGTTATGATAAAGATTGTGTACATTTTTTTAATAAAGCGTGATTGGTAAGAAGGTGTTGATTAATTTTCTATAGCAGTAGCTCTAACAGTAAATCAAGTCACAGGTTTATATTAATGCACTTGTTGTAAAATGCTATCATTACTATAGTAGCATCCTACACAGAGCTTTGTATATCGGACACTCAGGATTTAAAACATCATCATTTAACAAAGAAACGCATCGAGTTGTTGAATATATATGGTGATGATATCTGTAAGGAGACATCTACTTCATATTTTTGGGAGGATCCTGAATCATTCTTCAGGATGAAGGACTTTGTTCTTTCCAGTTTATTGTTACCGTGACAAACTGCAATTGTTTTTGGTTTTGTCTCATTATTAACTTTAAGAGAGTATTAAAAAAAAAAGACACTGGTGAGATAGTGACTGTTTATAGCTGCTATAACGTTGCTATAATGTTTTGCATTTGCTCCACTGTATAAAATGTAACTGTAAACAAATAAAAATATGAATTAAAAAACTAATATTGGACAAATAAAAGAGATAAAAGGGATAATAATCACCTTCAGGTTGATTGTTTTTCTAAAACAGCAGGCCTCCCGGATGTTTCATTCCTTATGTAATTCAGTTCTAATTATTTTCATGAACCCATTTGAGTTAGGATGACATCACAATTAAATTAAACTGTGACTTAAAAGAAAACTTGGATGAAAATTAGACAAAGGATATGCATTGTTACGCATATAAATAAAGCAAGTAAAGAAAATGAAGTATAATTGACTGATAAAATTTACAAAGAGTTAGAAAATATTGTGATTTTCATGTGATTCCTTTATTGGCAATTTTATGAATTTAGCAGAGTACAAGATTAGAAATTTCCATAGAAATGTGATCCACATGTGAACAAAAGGCATCAATATAGATCTGCTGTGTAATATCTAAATGATCTTTTTTATGGTTGTGTGGGAGTACCATAATCACTGCAGTTTTATCCACAACTCCGTGGGCTGCACTGATCTTTGATTTGCAAAAAGAACAACAATAATAATGCTTTATCTTGCATTACTTTGATATTTGTATTGAAATTAATCCACACATTGTGGACAATTTCATAATTTCTACTCTGTCCAAATGAGTATAATACTGTACATGTTTTACAGTTAAATACAGCAGTCTGAGTGGAATTCTGGGAAAATATTTCAAGTACTGGGAGATGATACTGTATCAGATGACCTTATTGTGCAGCTACAATAACACTTCTGTGACTGTACTGTAAAACCACAATAAAAATACAGTATCATTAACTTTACTAAAACCATGTGGTAAAAAATATTTTCCTGAAGCAGCTAAAAGGACCTTGTGTGGTTAACTCTTTCATTTTTCATGTCTGGGTGGTATGGTGGTGTAGTGGTTAGCGCTGTCGCCTCACAGCAAGAAGGTCCGGGTTCGAGCCCCGTGGCTGGCGAGGGCCTTTCTGTGTGGAGTTTGCATGTTGTCCATGTGGGTTTCCTCTGGATGCTTCGGTTTCCCCCACAGTCCAAAGACATGCAGGTTAGGTTAACTGGTGACTCTAAACTGACCGTAGGTGTGAATGGTTGTCTGTGTCTATGTGTCAGCCCTGTGATGACCTGGCGACTTGTCCAGGGTGTACCCCGCCTTTCGCCCGTAGTCAGCTGGGATAGGCTCCAGCTTGCCTGCGACCCTGTAGAACAGGATAAAGTGGCTAGAGATAATGAGATGAGATTTTTCATGTCTTACATCATTTTGTTGCAACAAGCAGGTAAACTAGGCAATGTTAGCTAAAATTTGATAGCTAGCCTACATTTCATTCCACAAGTAAGGTAAAACTGAGATTTTTATTTGCTAAAATTACGCAAAGATTACACAAAAAGAAACTACTAAGATGAACAATGAGTACAACGTGGACAAAAATGCTAGCTCACGGTCCTGAATACCACAAGAAAGTAAGTTGTTGTTTCCTTTGCCGACTTTGTTGGAGGAGGTTATGTTTTCACCTCTGTTTGTTTGTTTGTCTGTCTGTTCCCAGCCTAACTCAAAAAGTAGTGAATGGATTTTGATCAAATTCTGAGGAAAGGTGAGCCATGGGCTTGATTAGATTTTGATGCAAATCCGGATATGTATATGGATCCAGGATGGGGTTTTTTGTTTGTTTTGTTTTGTTTTTGTATATTCCCAATGTAACTCAAAAAGTAGTAAACAGATTTTGATTAAATTTGGTGTACAGCTTTAATATGATCCTTGGTTCAAGTGATTTGATTTTGATGTTGATAATGTGGCTTGGCAGACCTATGCACTCTACCGTGTGCCCTTCTAGTTTTCATTTATCTTTTTTTAAATATCTAGCTAGCTTAATTTATTTTAGTGAATCAAAAGTAATGTTTGTTAGCTAATGTTTGCTAGGAGGATATTTCAAATATATTTAACAATTATCCCACGAAATCGATTCACACATGAGCTGATAGTTAACGAAGCATGCGAGATTGCGTGGGATAACTGTTTTATTCTATCCACATTCACTGGATTTTGAGAAACAGAGCATTTTTATTTTTATTTTTTGCAAATTCGATAAATAAAAACTTTATACAAAACATCTGACAAAATCATTTCCACTTCGGCGGACTTCTTAAAAACCTATCAATGGCTGCACAAATCGACTTTAGTGTTGGGGGGGGGGGGGGGGTCTGCTGTCATGCTGAGGTATAGAATAGCTTTATTTAATTCTTCCTTGGACATTTTAGTGATGTAATTTTCAAACTTCTTTAAGCTTTTGAACCAGTCTAAAAAAATTCAACAAATTTTAATGTTTAAAAATAAAGAATGTAAACAAACCGGCGAAATGACAGGAGCAATTTGTGAAAAATGCTATAATAATAATTCTTGAAAAATAAAAAAGATATGTTCCTACCATCAAATACTTTTATTCCATATTTTGTTGCTTTTTTTGTTATTTTGGGGGTTTTGTTTTCAAGTAGAGTTTTTTTGTCCTCGGTTGCTTCAGCAACATGCTCCGCCATTTTGTTTTTCTCTACTCACAGTATATGAGCTGATATCTAGTAGTAGAGTAGCCGATCAGAGCACATGATTGCTCATATCCAGTGAATGTGGATAGAATAAAATACACATAGCTCATTGCTCATTTTAACAGCTTCTTATTGTGTTATCTTTCATTTTAGAAAGTCTTTACTGTATAAAGTCTTTGGTTTGTTCTTACATGGAATGAAATTGTAATGAAATGTGAACATTATAATCAGGTTGCTGTGTTAAAATTTCAAGAATATCCAACTAATGTAAAACACATATTTTGCAATAAAACAGCTAAATCAACAGTATACTACACTTTAATTGTACACTAATGTACTGTTACCAACAAATAGTTCTATAAAGAGACTGTTTTGTATTTCATTTTATTTAAACAATAAGCTGTAAATATTAATTACAGTAATTCCACCTGCCAATGATTGCTGCCAAAAAGATACTATAAATTTACAAGGTAATTTTTTTTGTAGTGCACCTAATATCTAATGAATTTATGGTACATGGTATGTATTACATAATGGATGATAGTGTAAAGTGACTTTAATGGCCAAAAATAAAAATAAACTGCTCCACAGAGACCAGATAATATTATCACCAGATATATATCACCAGATAATATTAGTCATTTAAAGTCAATAAAAGTCCATGGGAGTCACTCGTGGTGAGATCTGAGTTCAGGAGTGGCGTCTTTCTGTCTCACAAAGTTTCCAGTAACTTATCTCTCAAGAAGACACACATTCGCGCACACAACCTTGGTGTCTTATGCTGTAGCAAGTCACATGGGTGATGATTATTTGTGCATTAACATACAACTTGGCATACATATACAATAATTCACATCAGCTACTGATGAATATTGGTTATTATTGTAATTAGCTGATAAGGCTATGCATGCACGATCCAACAGGCATCAGAATTCCATCATCTCCACTCCATTATATCGAACATCAAACATCACACTTATCTAAGATTAATCAGCAACTGAACATAATGACTTGATATCAGTTATAAAACCACAAAGTGATATGGAGTTATTTTAATGTACAGTACTGTACAAAAGTCTTAGGCACCCTATTTTTTTTTAGTACAAACTCTGTTATAGGTTTTTATTTTAGATTTCCACACATTAGTTTTCAGCACACAATTAAATTTTACAGAAAAATGTTTGCATGTCAGTAAAGCAGTATATTACATAAGAGACAATTTTTCATACTACGATTAATAATAATAATGATGATGATGATGATGAATGTTGCTGGGTTTGCTGCAAAAATCAAAAATAAGAACCATGTGTAACAATCTCCTGAAGACCTGTGGCTGGTTCGACAAGATGCTCAGTAAAACCTACAGCTCATTTCCTTATAACACTGCATTAATTGTACCTGAGACTATTTTTTAAAGCAAAGGGTCATTACACCAAATACTGACTTTGGTTCATTTATTACTGTTTACTGCTCTTTATAGTATTTTTAAATGTAGAAACAAAAGTAATTTAATTATTTTTGAAGTCATCTTTTCTCTACAGAAAAGATTGTGGTGTGGTACGGTTGTGGTGTGGCTCCGGACCCAGTTTTTGGCGTTTTGGGCGTTGGTTTCCCTCCAGGTCTTGGTTCGCTGCCGATGCCTGCGCTCCCGGCTGTGGACTGCAGTGAGCTCGTTGCTCATTTAACATTCGTGGTTGTCCAGCGCTCTACGCTTTAACGCTTGGCGTGATGTTCCGAGCGATGTTGCTCGGTGGCGTCGCGGCGGCTGTGCAGGCGGTTTGGGACACACTAGCGCTCTGCGTGGCGGAGCTTCTTTGCTCGCTTTGTAGATTCATGGCGTGGTGTTCGAGCGATGTTGCTGGCGGCGTCACGGCGGCGGTGCTGGAGATGTGGGACTCGTTTTCATGCGCCTTTTGGTGGGACTGTGGCTGCTACACCACTGGAATTACATCCTGACCCCTACTTGGTGGACTTTTTATTTTTATTTTTTATTATTTATTCATTTATTTATTTATTATTTTTTATTGTTATTATTTTTTTCTTTGTCTATAATTGTAAAGCGTCCTTGGGTTTCTTGAAAGGCGCTATATAAGTTGAACTTATTATTATTATTATTATTATTATTATTATTATTATTATTATTATTACAGTACCTCTTTATATGTGTAAGAGTTTTGCACAGTACTGTACAATTGATTCCATGATTTAAGTTTATTTAGTCTGCTTAAAAGCTTTGTGTTTGTTTTTTTAACACTAAAATTAAAAAAAAAAGTTTTAACCATTTTCAGCCCACTATCTCAAGGTTTATTTCCTGAAAACGGCTGCATTTTGCTCTTTAATATGTAACAGGTTCAAGATCTTTTTAGCATTGACTTAACAATTGCACAAAACTAGCATCCCATCTCATCTCATCTCATTATCTCTAGCCGCTTTATACTGTTCTACAGGGTTGCAGGCAAGCTGGAGCCTATCCCAGCACAGGCGAAAGGCGGGGTACACCCTGGACAAGTCACCAGGTCATCACAGGGCTGACACATAGACACAGACAACCATTCACACTCACATTCACACCTATGGTCAATTTAGAGTCACCAGTTAACCTAACCTGCATATCTTTGGACTGTGGGGGAAACCGGAGCACCCAGAGGAAACCCACGCGGACACGGGGAGAACATGCAAACTCCGCACAGAAAGGCCCTCGCCAGCCACGGGGCTCGAACCCGGACCTTCTTGCTGTGAGGCGACAGCGCGAACCACTACACCACCGTGCCGCCCAAAACTAGCATCCATGCTAATGATATGAAGAAAATAAAGACTTAGTCTTCTTCTTTCAGCTGCTCCCGTTAGGGGTCACCACAGTAGATCATCATGATCCACTTATTTGATTTGGCATAGGTTTTACACCATAGATGCCCTTCCTGACGCAACCCTCCCCAATCTATCCGGGCTTGGGACTGGCACTCAGTATACACTGGCTTGTGCAACCCCTGTGGCTGGGTATTTTTACCTGATCTGCATGTCTTTGAACTGTGGGAGGAAACCCACGGGGAGAACACGCAAGCTCCACGTGGAAGTTTGAACCCAAAACCTTCTCGCTGTGAAACAACACTTGGCACTGGTGCTAACCAATGCACCACCATGCCACCCAAAATAAACATTTAGTAATGTTTTTAAATTAATAAGTCTATTTCAGAATAAGATTTGGATATTGTGGTTGTATTTTCAAAGAAATTTTTGACAATCAATATAACAGTGTTATTAAACAGTTAAAAACAGAATGAGAGAAATTTTCTTTTTCACATGTTCTTCACAAATACAGATGATGCAACTTCCTGTTGAACTTAGTATTTCATTAAATCTGTCAACAAACAAACTACACCAGGAAGTAACTCTTATACCGTAAATAGCAGTATAGCATAACTTTTTATCTCTGAAACAACTTCATATTTGTATATGTCATAACAGTATGTGCCATATATCTTATTTCTATCCAGTTTTTAGAACTAGTGCTGTTTGGGCAAATATGAAAGTAAATGCCATTAAAACCCAAGAGTCCAGCAATTAAATTATTTGTTTAGGGTAACTGCTACAAGCATGCTAGTATGAAAGTATAAAGTTATATAAGTACAAAAATATGCTACTAGGCAAGTATATAAGTACACAAATATGCTTGTATGTGTGTACACAAGTATACTAGTATGCAAGTGTTAAAGTATCCAATTACACACATTTATGTTCTGTTAAAATCCTTGTCAACGAAGAATAAAAAGAAGAAAGACATTGGAATAGGCTGAAGTGATGTGTTTTATTTGCATGGGTTGTTGGCATGGTGAAATTTCACAGATATTTGTTTTTGTTTATCTTTAGATGATTTACATGCTCTATACTCGAAATGTTACACATGAAAAGTTTGTATAGTGTCACAGTGGAGTCATTCAAATGAGATTTTAAATAGAAAATTTTGAACAGGCCAATCTACAAACACAGGCAGACTTGGTTACTGCCGATAAATCCATTATCAGAGTAGAATGAAACAGATGGACTAAGTCAAAAACACTCTTCTGTTAAAATCTGTTAAACTTCAGAAATTAGGAAACAATGAATAAGGAAGCAAGGCTGAGAATTACAGTGGGATATACATGATGGAAAATCACAGGAAGTGGACAGGGCAGGTCTGGGAGATGAGCAGAAAAAGACATGAAATAACTAACACACCTTGTTTATGTGCGAAAAGCAGTAGATAAGAGATGAATCCTGATTACAGAGCAGTGCAGGCAGCAGTGATACACCCTACCCTAAAACAGAAACAGGACCAGGGGCTAAAACTGGTTTTGAGCTAGATTAGGTGTTGCACTGACTGAAACAGTGAAATATTTTGTGAGCAGGAGCAGGGTTTGACAAGGGAATACCACTGGTTGTATAGACTGATTGGACCATGGCCTAATAGAGGAGTAGAGACTGATGTAGAGACCCTGAACGAGACTGGATCAGGAACACAGGTTTGGACAAGAGCAGCAACAGAACCAACATCAGAGCCATAAGGAGATGTAGAGTGAGGCCAGCAATGCACCTGTGGCTGAAGTAGATGTACTCAGCAATTGGGAAACAAGAGTGAGACCTCAGGGCCATTCAGGGGTAGGAAAGAGTCTACCATAGGATACTAAACTTGATCTACTAACCCACCTTTAAAATAAAGCACTGTATAGAAACAGTGGAGACTAGCAATGGAGGCCAAGATGCTGGAAATGGAAGCTGAGGGACTCTCCTTTTCTGCTCATTTCACAAATTACAGTGGAATTTGGTGTATTTACTTAAAACTTCATCTTGGGTTCTCACTGAACCATCTGGAGGAACTTTGAATTATTATCCTGCCTACATGCCATTAGCTATCCTCAGAAAGTTTGGATTCAGAAGCAAAACAAATTCAAATGACTACATATCTAACTTCTGTACCTCGAAGATGGGACAGAGTTCTTTTCTGCCAAACCTCATGAGTCAAATCAAAATCCTTCCCATGCCATATGGCGCATAGGGGGGCGCTGATCTCCGTTTCCATAGCCCTCGGCCTCTCACCTATTACATACTGTATCTAGGGTTACAGTGGGGGGCTAGTCCTCTGGTAACCACGAGAGTTTGACTCCCCACTCGCATCTGTATTGCAGTGTGCCTTGCCAGACGGCAGTAGGTACCATTTTTATGATGGTCTTTGGTATTACCTGACCGTGAGTAGAACTCGCGATCTCCTGATTGAGAGGCAGACACGCTAACCACTAGGCCAACTCACGGTAGAAAAAAACTCATGAGTGAAATCCCTAAATTAGTTTTATCTGAACCTTTCACAAATGCTGAGCAAATTTTAGATTCTTTGGCTTGGTTTGACAAAGCTTTGTATCTCTAGGTGACTCCTCACCTGCTGATACAGTGGCCCACCCACTTCCTGTGGTACAGAAACCAATATTCTACCCCTCAATCCATGCACCTCACTTTCTAGTTTGTCAGGTGGTGTAAATAATGATGGAGACCATGTGACATACAGGGCTATATTTTAATTATCTAAGTGTATGGTCTGAAATGCATGGCACAAGTGTATTTATGGAGTGTCCAAATCCACTTTTACTAGTTTAATGGCAGAAAAATTGTCACATCACCAACTACATGGTTCAAAAAAGGCTGTACTTAGTTTCTTAATTAATCATGGGTGTGTTTTTGGTGTAACATGAAATAAACCAATCAGAGTGTCATCTCCGGTCCCTTTAAAAGCCAGGTACACTTGCACCGTTTATTGCTATTATAATTGGAGATTTGCCAGGTAGTACAAAAGAACACTTCTCTGTAGAAGAAATGGATCTTCTCATCATGGCCACAGCAGGATTCTACCAAAGCTCCCTGACAATATATATTCCTGTACACAATAATAATCTTTCATATTGTAATCTTTTGATTGTTTGTGTGTAACAAACAGAGTGTATGCACAAGCCTAAGTAGGTGCATATTACTATTTTGGTAATGCACTCTTAAAATAACAGTGAAATACTGCGCCATTGACTTCAAACCAGGTTTTTATTGGTCGATCATGCAATCACTTTCCACTGCCTTTACTGTGAAATACACCACTTGTATTTTTCATACAATCTACATCTGGTCTCTAAGTGATACCAAAAAGAGTAAAAGTTATTAAAGAATTATAATATTTTTGCATCATAATAAAAAATACAATACATGATATGGACACGAGTATTTTACTGGGAAATACGCCACTCGTATTTTTCATATGAGCTACATCCGGGACATTGAGAACCAAAACAGTGACAGAAATCTCTATATGTCACTCATGAGGAAATCAATGAATTGCTTTTGATAAATGTGTTTGTGAATGTGTCTATATAATAACAAGAAAATCACACTTTGGCTTGAAGATATGAATTTTATCTTCTTGTATTGAAAAACTTGTATTTTTCATATGAAATACATCGCAGATCTGAGTGACATATTTCCTGATATTTCACTCCGATGATGCCACTCTACCAGTGTTTTCCCACTGACTAGATGTGTGTTGTCAAAATGACGAACCGGTTTAAAATTGTTTTGATTAACTTGTGTATTTTTTTTCTGTGGATTTGTCCATATAATATAAAGAACATTACACGGTGGTGGGAAGATATGAAGTTTATCTTCTCGTGTTGAAAATATTTTCACTCGGCTCACTCGTGAATATTTTCACCAGTCAAAGATAAACTTCATATCTTTGTGCAACTGTGTAATATCCTCAACATATTAAATTAATATTGTGTAATCTAATTATTTCCTATTCATGACAGATACGGAATATATGTATTTTCCAAGCTTTTGCTCTTAATAGTTTGTATATTGCTTGACTAAATCCTACTGAACTATTTTATTCAGACTCACAGGAGTTAATGTTCTTGAAGCATATGCACTTTAATAAGGCAACACACATCTGTAGGCATAATAAAGGCAGAATGATAAGCATAATTGTTTTATACTCTTTTATCAGTGTCTTTGCAAAACTTCGTCGAAAATATTCTTGTCATTTTTATATTTAATGCAAATTATTATATTTAGCTGTTCAATAAGTATTTAATATAAACAAATGAAAAATCTAAAAAATAGAATGGGTATAAATGACTCAATATACTGTAAATGTTTAATATTAAATGTTTAGTTAATTGAGAAACATTAGAAATTACATTTACTTTGTTCAAACAAGCCAGTTTAATCAGAAAAGGGCCAAAAATCTTTATTACTCTAATTAGGCACATTTAGCACATAAACAGTTTAACAGTTTAATACTATAGATTAATTTTTTTTACTGTCCATATGTGTCTATGTATCTTTAATAAAGCACATGTTTAGAGTCACATTAGGAGCCACAAAGTCCCTCAAAGATTTAGTTTTCTTTATTTAATTGCTATTCTGTGTAATTTGTAACATTTTGTTTGGTCTATGGAAAAGATTGTGGTTAAGCTGTTAAAAAAAAAACCCCTCCATATATGTGTGTATCTCTGTGATGCCATAAGCTTTACCATGTAGAGTTCCTCAAGACAAGCAGGGCATGGCTGAAAGATCACTGATTATGGTCCACTGAAGAAGGAAGTGGCAAACCACTCCAGTATCTTGCCAAGAAAACTCGATAGGTGTTAGCAAAGAGATAAAGAGAATGATACCAGAAGATGAGCCCTGCAAGTCTGAAGGGACCAAACATGCTACTGCAGAAGAACAAAGCTCAAGTAAGAGTAGTTCCACAAATAATGATAAGATGAATGTGTTTGGAATCAAAAGTGATATTGTAAAGAGCAATACACCAATTTCAACATGGAATGCAAGATCCATGTATTACAGGAGACGAGATGTGGTCAAAAATGAAATGGAAAGGCTAAAAATCTGACATTTTAGGAATCTGTGAATTAAAGTGGACTTGGGATGGTCATTTCACATCATAGGAACACCAAACCTTCTACCTCTGCTCCTCCTACTCAAGCGAGTAGGACACTTCTTTGCTTTGCTCCTGCTTTCTTAATCTTTATTTCTATACTTTACTTTCTCATTGAATTTCCACTATTTTTTTCTCATTTTATTTTTCATCTTTATAAGCTTTTAATTTAATTTTAATTTAGTTTCCACTATTTATTATTATTATTTTTAAATGCCAGGAAGCAAAAAATCCTGCAGAAAATGCATGGAATTAGAACAGAGGATTTCTATTCTGGAATCAAAGATTAATGCTCTGCCAAAGACGGACAAATTAAAAGCAATATCTCAGGAAAGGAGTACAGAAACAGTGGCTGAGAATGCAAAGGTTGCACTCCGACAGACTGAGGACATTGCAGATCAAGTGGAAGAATTCATAACTCAAGCTTTGCAAAATGTGAGTACTGAAAACTGGCAAATGATGGGTGCTAAGCCCAAAAACAAAAACAGAAGAGTAATTACTTCAACACCAGCTCGTTCTACAAATTACAATAGGATCTACAATCCTATGGAAAATCCACAGCCCATAAGGCTTCAGAACAAATTTGAATGCCTCAGGGATGTGGAAGAGGATTTGTCAAGCGGACAAACACATAGTAAAAAGAGATCACACCAAGATCGAAGAGCTGTGAGAAAAGGCAAAAAGCAGTTCGTAACACCACCTGATCCCACAACCCTTGTTCTTGGTGATTCCACTGTAAGACAATTAAAAGGTTATGAGATGATTATTTGTTGTCTTGCAAATGCATCCATCTCTGACACCAAAGACAGCATTTTGAAACTCATGTCCAAGCATAAAACTATTAAACATATTGTTGTGCATGTGGGAGCAAATGATGTTTTCAGAGAACAGCTGTTTGTCCAAGATGATTTCAGAAAACTTTTTTCTGAGCTCTGTAAGACTGGAATTCAATCTTTTATCAGTGGCCCACTCCCAGCGAGAGGAAGTTTTGCTTTTTCTCGACTCTTCAGTCTTAACACCTGGCTTGGAAAAACTTGTTCTTCATAGACAATTTTAATCTTTTTTGGAATCGCAGAGAATTTTACAAGCAAAATACCACTGAACTCTGCTGGATTGGAGCCAAAGTCTTAGCAGACCACTACAAACTTGCAATCTTTTCTCAGCCAGCACCGAGGAAAACAGTTGATAAGATGTCGCAGACTGACATAGTTACAAAGCCTAAACCAGCGGTTCCCAAAGTGGGGGTCGCGACCCCTTTGGGGGTCGCGGAGGGACTCCAGGGGGGTCACGGAGAGACGGGACTGTTTGCATAACACAGAAAAAAAACGGGCATTGGAATGTTTTGAATGGCGTCGGAATGTTGGTAATGCGTCAGCCGGCAGAGAGTCATTAAATCAGTCTATAGAACCCAATCACCCCCTTTCACTCCATAATCGCTCCCCACCCTCCAATATGAATTTCATTCAGTGTATAGCTGCCACGGTCATTAGAATTCAATTGCTCCCTTTCACTCAGTAATTGCGCTCCGCCCTTGAATATTAATTCAATATTAATTCGATATTGTTGTTGTTATTAGCAAACCCTCCTCCTGTGAATACAAACTGTATAAAACAGGTCCCTATTTTGAGATTCAGAACAAAACATCAGACGGCGACTTTATGACAACATGGACAAGTTTCTACGCGTGCTTCCTACAAAACGCAAGGCTGCTGCATAGGACGAGTTCCCATGCACTTCGGCAGCGAAAAAGATAAGGCGGTATGATGATGCATACATCGAAATGGGCTTTACGAGCACATTGGTGGGTGGTGAGGAACGACCACAGTGTGTTCTCTGTCTGAAGGTGCTGGCGACAGAAAGTTTAAAGCCAAACAAGCTGAAGCGTCACCTGGACACGGCACACCCCGAGCACAAGGACAAGCCGGTTGAATTCTTTCGGCGGAAACTTTTGAACTTTCAGGCACAACGGGTGAACTTCACTAAAGTTGCGTCTGTCAATGTCAATGCCCAGCTCGCCTCCTACAAAGTGGCCTACCTCCTTGCGCAGAGCAAGAAGCCACACACAGAAGCGGAGGAGGTGATCCTGCCCTGTGCCATTGAAATGGTGAGGACCATGGTCGACGAGGCAACAGCAAACAAGTTACGGGCGATCCCCTTCTCAAATAATACGATTGGAAGACGCATACATGACATCGCTGGCGACATTGAGGAGCAGCTCACCGACCGAGTACGTGCAAGCACCCGGTTTGCTCTGCAGGTCGACGAAGCCACTGACAGCAACCGAGACTGTTTATTAATCACGTACATCCGTTTCGTTGATACAGAGGACATGAGAGAGGATCTGCTATTCTGCAAGGAGGTGAAAACACGAGCCACTGCTGATGAACTGTTCCGAGTGATTGACACTTATTTGCAAGAGGCAAAATTGAAGTGGGAGTGCTGTGTTGGAGTGTGTACGGATGGGGCTCAGGCTATGGCTGGGAAGCGCAGTGGGCTACAAGCGCTCATAAAGCGTGTGTCCCCCAATGTGCAGTGGACCCACTGTATGATTCACCGAGAAGCGTTGGCATCAAAGCAGCTGAGTCCCGAACTGAACAAGGTGATGACGGACGTAATCGCCACTGTCAATTATATCAAAACACGCCCTGTTAAAGCTCGACTCTTTGCTGCTCTCTGTGAAGAAATGGGCTCCAAACACACGGCAGTTCTGTTTCACAGCGAAGCACGATGGCTGTCACGTGGGAAGGTATTGAACAGGGTGTTTGAGCTGCGAGAGGAGATACGGATTTTTCTCGAGGAGGAGAATCATGCACTGGCACTCTGTTACAACGACGAACGGTTCCTGATGACAGTTGCCTACCTCAGTGACATTTTCCAAAAACTGAACGAACTGAATCTGCAAATGCAAGGACCCAACACCCATCTCCCTCAGCTTGTCGCTAAAATGCAGTCATTTACAAGGAAATTGGAACTGTGGGGAAAGATGATTGAGGAGGGAACAACAGATTGCTTTCAGAACTTGCATTCATTTCTCCATAACGCCAACAGTCACAACACAATCATGCCATGCATTCGTTCACACATTTTTGCCCTCCAACAACATTTTCAGAGGTACTTTCCTGTTATGGATTTGGCACACTATGAATGGATCACAGACCCCTTCAATGCAAGGCCACCTGCTCATCTCAGTGTTACTGAACAGGAACAGTTCATTGATGTGACCTCAGACATAGGATACAAACAGCAGTTTAGGGCCAAGTCACTGTCTGCCTTTTGGATTGGGGTGGAAAAAGACTACCCACTGTTGGGTGGAAAGGCTGTGGCCATACTCCTCCCTTTTGCCACATCCTACCTCTGTGAGGTGGGCTTTTCTGCAGTGGCCTCCATCAAGACCAAATACAGGGCAAAGTTGAACATTGAAAACGAACTAAGGGTTGTGATCTCACAGTTATCACCAAGATTTGAAAAACTCTGTACTGAAAAGCAAGCACACACAAGTCACTGAAAAAATATTCTGATGTTCTGTGTAATGTTCTGTTTTATTATGATGTGCAATGCTCTTTTGTGGATAATGCTCTTCTGTGAATAAAAAATAGCAACTTTAATATCCGTCTGATTATTATTATTATTATTATTATTATTATTATTATTATTATTATTATTATTACTACACTACACACTGCATAATGGGTGGTGGTGGTGGGGGGGTCGATGTCAGGGGGTCCTAAAAATATTCTGAAGTCCAAAAGGGGGTCCCCAGCCAAAAAGTTTGGGAACCACTGGCCTAAACAATCATCTTTGCAAGTCGTCATCAAGGACACACAAACATCTGACTTGCAGGCCTCCCAACATTCAAGGACAGACGACTCCACTTCTCCTCGGATGGATTTCCCAAATAGCATGAAAAAATTGCTCCCAATGGCTACACTCTCTTTTTCCAGCCCAAATCTGTCGCGACAAGCAGTGTACCCAGTTCATCAAAATTGTGTTTGTCCAGGACTTTCAGCTGGCTACAAATCTTTTTCACCATCCAAAAGATACATGTCATCTCCAATCCTTTCACCCTCAAACCAAATGGAACATTTAGAAAGTCTTGTTTGATGTACTCTGGGTCCCTGCAAATGGGTGTAGTGTTGAAAACAAGCTGGGACCCGATGTTGACATTATTCCTGTGTTGATAAGAAACAGAAAACATAGAGCACATTTAACCCTGGGGGTGAACCAAACTAATCTCCTCCCTGTTTTAAAACAGCATCAGAATGCACAACCAGATATTACTTCTAGAATTTCTGTAAAGCTAGCTCTTCTGAACATTAGATCACTTTTAAACAAGTCATTTTTAATTAATGATCTTATTTGCAAACACAATCTTGATTTTTTGCTTCTAACTGAAACCTGGCTGGATCAAGCAAATAGTGCTACCACCCTTATTGAAGCAGCTCCCCCAAAGTTTAATTTTTTGAATGTTACCCGACAAGGGAAAGGTGGAGGGATCGCAAATATATTCAAAGTCTCTTTTCAATGTAAACAATCCTCACTTGGTGATTTTATGTCCTTTGAACACTTATGTGCACTTGTTACATGCTCTCCTAACATATTATTATTAACTATTTATAGGCCTCCGAGACATTCAGCCAAAGTCTTTCTTGAAGAGTTTGGTGAACTGTTATCAGTCATTTGCTTAGAGTTTGATTGTCTTATTATATCTGGGGATTTTAACTTGCATGTAGATAATACTGATAACATTTATGCCAAAGAACTACTTGCAATTATTGATAACTTTAACCTAGTACAACATGTACAGGGGCCGACCCACTCTCGTGGTCATACTCTTGACCTCGTCATCACAAAGGGTCTTACTGTTTCTAATACTGTTGTTGACCTGGCCTTATCTGATCATTTCTGTGTTTTCTTTGAAGTTTCTATGTCTCCTCACATTCAGAATAGCTCAACGACTATAGGTAGGAGAGTCATAAAAGACAACACGTGCTCTTTTTGAGCAAGCTCTCTCTCAGAACTCAACCAAAATGTCAGACTCTGTAGATGATTTACTGGAATTTTTTTATTTAAATATGACCCAAATTATGGATGATATTGCTCCATTCAAAATCAAAAGAGTCAATGATAAGCAGAAAGCACCATGGAAGCAGTACCCGGCTGTTAAACTGCTAAAGAGAGAATGTAGAAAGACTGAAAGAAAATGGCGCAAATCTAAACTTCACATCCATTATCAAATCCATAAAGAGATGCTTTGTAATTATAATTATGAAATTCATAAAGCAAGACAGTCTTTCTTCTCCAACATCATCAGCAGGAATATGAACAATGCCCGTGTGCTATTTTCAACAGTAGAGAAGCTAACTAATCCCCCACCACAATTAGCACCTGAACTTCTCTCAGTTAATAAATGCAATGAGTTTGCATCCTTTTTCAAAGGTAAAATTGATAAAATACGGAAGAATATTTCTCATAATATATCTCAGTTGCAAAAAATTGAAAAACTGCAATCACCAATGACACAGATAGATAACTTCAACACAATGTCAGAATTTTGTTTAATTGATTATGAGACTCTTGAAAAAACTGTACAAAATCTCAGTTTCTCAACATCTGAACTGGACATTCTGCCCACCAACTTTTTTAAGTCTGTTCTTCATCTTATAATTACAGATGTGCTTCAAATTATAAATACATCCTTGGAGACTGGTGTTGTTCCTGTGTCCCTAAAAAAAGCTGTTGTAAAGCCCCTTCTTAAAAAAAATAATCTGGATCCTTCAGTGTTAAATAACTACAGGCCAATATCAAATCTACCATTCATCGGGAAAATCCTGGAAAAAATTGTCTTCAATCAATTAACTGCCTTCTTGATATCAAACAGCCGTTTTGATAATTTTCAGTCAGGATTTCGTGCCAATCATAGCACTGAAACAGCGCTGATTAAAGTTATAAATGACATACGTCTTAATACTGATGCAGGCAAAACATCGGTCCTGGTATTACTGGACCTCAGTGCAGCTTTTGATACTGTTGATCACAACATACTGCTATATCGACTTGAACACTGGGTTGGATTGACTGGTAAAGTTATCAATTGGTTAAAATCATACTTAAAAGATAGAAGCTTCTTTGTTACCCTGGGAAATTGTTCCTCAACGTCAATGTCCTTGACCTGTGGTGTCCCCCAGGGGTCGATTCTTGGACCATTACTTTTCAACCTTTATATGCTCCCACTTGGGCAAATTATCAATAAAAATTCAATTTTGTATCACTGCTATGCAGATGATACCCAAATTTATTTTGCTCTATCACCTAATGATTATGCCCCCCTTGAATGTCTCTACCAGTGTATCGATCAAATCAATAGCTGGATGTCACAAAATTTTCTTCAGCTGAACACAGATAAAACAGAAGTAATTCTATTTGGAAAAAAAGATGAAAGACTCAGGATTACCACTATTCTTGACACAAAAGGGATTAAAACTAAAGAAATGGTTAAAAATCTTGGTGTTTTCATTGACAGCGAGCTAAACTTTGACAGTCACATGAAAGCAATCACTAAAACGGCATTTTATCACCTAAAACACATTTCCAAACTAAGAGGACTTATGTCAAAAAATGATCTGGAAAAATTAATACATGCCTTCATCTCTAGTAGGGTTGATTACTGCAATGGCCTTTTCACAGGCCTGCCAAAAAGACCATCAAACGACTTCAGCTGGTTCAAAATGCAGCGGCTAGGGTTCACACACGAACAAAAAGAACAGAGCACATTACTCCAATTCTAAGGTCCCTTCACTGGCTTCCAGTAAGCTACAGAATTGACTTTAAAGTATTGCTGCTGGTATACAAATCTCTAAATGGTACAGGGCCCAATTACCTCTCTGATATGTTGCAGCGGCCTAACCCAATCAGATCTACCAGATCAAAACAGAAAAATTTACTATTAAAACCAGTTGTTAAAACAAAGTGTGGTGAAGCAGCTTTTAGCTACTATGCAGTACAGCTATGGAACCAACTCCCAGAGGACATTAAAAATGCTCGTGCTGTTGGCAGCTTCAAATCTAGACTAAAGACCAAGCTGTTTTCAGATGCTTTCTGTTAAATAATTAATATTGTCTTCTTTACATTCTTTATAATCTTTACTTCTCTGCATGTTTTAAATTTACTTTAACTTTATCCTATTTTATTCTTTATTCTATTTCTGCTGGGGGGGGTTTCTTTTTCTTTTCTTTCTCATCCTATTTGAACTACTACTTCATTTTATTATTTTATTTTTACTATTGTTTAATTCTTATTATTTTCTTTTAATTTCTTTTAATTCTTTTAATTAATTGTTTTAGAATAAATATAAAATTATTTTATGTAATTTTATTTCTCTATTGTTTACTGTTTTTGTTTTTACTTCTGTAAAGCACATTGAACTGCCATTGTGTATGAAATGTGCTATATAAATAAACTTGCCTTGCCTTGCCTTGCCTTGCCTTACTGTGGACAAAAAAATTACCTGAGTGGCCTTAATTGTCAACAGTAAAATTGGTGCTTGGATCCAACCCAAAAAGTGAAATGATAGCATTGTGGCAAGGCAAAACCCTTCAACATATCTGTAATTCAGGTTTATTCACCAACTGCAAATGCCAAAGAAGATTAAATTTACCAATTTTTTGAAGAATTACAAAAGCTTCTAGATGCAACATCAAATAAGGATCGTAGGTAATCATAGGAGATTGGAATGCCAAAGTGGGCAATCTCAGAACACCTGGAGTAACAGGTAGACTTGGACATGGAGCATGAATGAAGCAGGACATTGTTTAGTGGAATTCTCTCAAGCCAATTCTCTGATCATAGTAAACACACACTTCCAGCAACATACCGTAAGACACGGCTCTACACATGGACATCATCAGTACAGAAACCAGATTCACGGCATCAGCTGTGATCAGAGATGATAAAGCAGTACTCAGTCAGGGAAAATAAGACCAGGACCAGACTGTGGACCAGATCACAAGCTTCTTGTTGCAAAACTGAAGATCATCAGGAAAACTAAGACAACTACAAGATTCACCACCAAAAACATACTTTTGGAGTATACAGTGGAGGTGAAGAACAGAGTCAACAGACTCAACTTGGAAGAAAAAAATGCCTGAAGAACAATAGACAGAAGTAATGTTAGGCTTTGATCTGTCTCCACAGAAGGAGGTTGAATTGACAAAGTATGATCTAGGATTGTAGACCTCTGCCGCATAAGAGTTTCCACCTCATGGATCGATCCGGGAGCAAACAGTCACTGACACAGACACAGCTGCTCAGAGATGTTTCTCAGTTTGTAGGAGGGTCATTCTATAATTAGGGGCACATTTCATGTTAACCAAAAAGAGAAAATATCAGTATTATTTTTTGATAAATAAACTACATGTTTACATAATATACACCCTCAAAGTATTAAATTCATTATTTGGCGAGCTTAAACTCAAATGGGTTTTTAATTTTTTTAATGCAAATAAACATTTGTTTCATTTTTTTGTCAACTGTGTTACGGACAAATGTTGTCTCATATAAGACTTATATGAAATACTACATATTTGATAACATATTTATTTTAAAGTGTTTGAGTCTACTCACCAGGGGTTTTGAGATTAACTGTCTAACTCATCTCATCTCATTATCTCTAGCCGCTTTATCCTTCTACAGGGTCGCAGGCAAGCTGGAGCCTATCCCAGCTGACTACGGGTGAAAGGCGGGGTACACCCTGGACAAGTCACCAGGTCATCACAGGGCTGACACATAGACACAGACAACCATTCACACTCACACCTACGGTCAATTTAGAGTCACCAGTTAACCTAACCTGCATGTCTTTGGACTGTGGGGGAAACCGGAGCACCCGGAGGAAACCCCCGCGGACACGGGGAGAACATGCAAACTCCACACAGAAAGGCCCTCGCCGGCCCCGGGGCTCGAACCCAGGATCTTCTTGCTGTGAGGCGACAGCGCTAACCACTACACCACCGTACCGCCCATTAACTGTCTAACTGATTTGAAAATATGAATTTTGGGCTTCATAATGACAATTCTGTGAGATGCTATGGTGAAGGATGAAACTTTTTTCAACATAAATTCACATTATACTAAATTTAAAGTGATTCACCATCCTAATATAATACTTCCCTCTTCAGAGATATCCTCCAACTGTTTTTGTTCCAGTTTATCCAACATCTAAAGTCTTTATGGCACAAAAACCACATGTAACACAGTTGACAGACAAAGTAACACAGTTGACAGAAGTAACACAGTTGACAGGACACAACAATAGTAATCTTTTTTTATATAAAAATAAATTAATTATTAATTGTGAATTACTTATTTATTTAAATGTAATCAATTTTCAAGTGAACAGACTAAAAATCATTTCAACAATAGGGTTAGGGTTAGGGATTTATGGGAACATAGCAAATTTGAACATTATAGTGTTATAGTTAAGTTGATAAATTCAATTGAACAGATAAAAACAAACTTGAACATTTTAATCCACCATGTCTAAGGTAACTGCTGCTGACTGTGGGATTGCTTGCTACTGCTTAATTGCCTTGTTTGCTGGTCGCTGGGATTGCTGCTGGCCGCGTGTTGCTTGTTTGCTGGCTTGCTGCTTCTGCTGCGCTCTGGTGGTGGGATCGTGCTGATTTTAGTTATTGCATGGACTGAGTTTTAAAGGATTTTTTGCATGGATTGTCATTTTAACATTTGTGAATTACAGGTGCATCTACTGTCAACTTTAAATAATAAGAACTTATTGAGACTAAAACTTTGTCTGTCTGCTCACTGCTCACCACCACACCTGTACAATTGTCTGGTCACGGACAACACTAAAAATTTGGTGACAAATGCATGCTGCCTAACATCCTCATCCGTCTGACGACATACAACAAGACTAGGAAGGTGCATGCCTGGTTGCGGTTGTTGGTTGTCTACTAGAAACGAATTCAGCATGTTTAAAAGTGGGGCACAAAAGAGGATGGAAAAGAAAAATAAAGAGGAGGCAAACTCTAAACTTCCAAAATTGGATTAATTTTTTTATTTTGCCTTCTCCTGTCCCTGAATTTGCTTGTAGTGAACATGCATTGCCCTGTGTTAGCACTAGCAGCAGTAGTGTGGTGGTGCTTATCAGTAGCTCTGGCCAAAGTCATATAGAGGAGGGTGGGGAACGTGGAGAGGGGTTAGCTGAGATGAGCAACCAGAATCAGGAGGGTAGAGAATGTGGAGAGTTAGCTGAGTTAGCTGAAGTGAGCAGCATGATTCCCAGCATGGAATCATCAAACCCAGCTAATTTTCCAACAGACCGTGGTAATTTCCCGAAAACATTGCAGAGGCTAATGTGAAGAGGTATATCCTTCAAACTGGCCCATGTAAGCCAAATGGTCCCTTTCCCGTCACTGGCAATCAGTTTTTCAACCCATTACTACACATCTGTCACTAAAGCTGGTATTAAACTTCCACGAAGCTGGTTATGCTACTCGCCCAAGCTTGACTGTGCATATTGCGAGCCTTGCTGGCTTTTTGCCAATCGTCAAGCCCCCTCCTAAAATAATGCCTGGGTAAATGGAGTTAGAGATTGGAAACATATCTCCTCCAAAATTGCAGTGCATGAATCTACCCAGATCCATCTCGGTGCGTGTGTAGTCTGTGAGCAGTGGAAACTCCATGATACAATAGATGCTGATATGGAGAGGGATGTTCGTAATGCGGCTATCTTTCGGAGGCAAGTGTTAGAGCGCATTGTGAATGTCGCACTGACCTTAGCGTCATGTAACATGGCATTTAGGGGACACTGAGAGTCCATTGGGCAGGGGAACACAGGAAACTTTTTGTCCATCATTGAACTGTTGGCCCGCTACGACCCTGTCCTGAAAGAACTGATCAGCCGGCCCGAGGGATCAGTTAAATATCTGAGCCATGCTATTCAGGATGAAATCATTTATATATTATCACAGAGAGTCAAGAGCAACATAGTCCGTGAAGCATCTCCATTTTATTCCATCATTATGTACACCACTCAAGATGTAGCCAAGCGCGATCATCTGAGCCAGGTCTTCAGGTATGTTTTAATTGATCGAGACGAAATGGGTGATATCAGGATAGTTGAGGCTTTTCTTGGATTCGAGATAACTGTAAACGCATCCGCTTCTGAACTGGAGGGCCGAATTATTAGCTGCATTGAAGGGAATGGCTTAGATCTCTCCAGATGCCTTGGACAGGGTTATGACGGCGCAGCGAACATGAGCAGAATTTATTCTGGTGTTCAAGCGAGAATAGCAGAGCAGGAGCCGCTTGCTTTGTACATGCACTGTGCGGCTCATTGTCTGAATTTGGTACTGAATGATTCTGTCAAAACTATCCCAGGGATTAGACAGTTTTATGATGTAGTTGAACAACTGTACAACTTTTTTGCCAACAGTGTTAAGAGATGGGCATTACTTGGCGACTTACTGAGCCCAGAGAGCAGAGACATAACCTTGAAAAGCCTCTGCCCAACCCGCTGGTCCTCCGACTACGATGCGCTTGTTGCGTTAAAGTACAGATATGGAGACGTCATTAAAGCTCTCGACAAGCTCTCACAAGCGAGAAAACGAATGAACGAGATGAGGCAGATGCACTTAAAAAGGCCATTACTAAATTTCAGTTCATAGTTTTAATCAGCCTTCAGACAAAGATTTTGGAGTGCACTAATGCCATCTCAAAGTTACTGCAGGAGAAGACCATTGATCTCCTCAAAGCATCTGCATTATTGCAGAATGCTGTACGAACTCTACAGGAGTACAGGGAGCAGTTTGATGAGGCAAAGGCTTCCACTCTCGCATTGGCTGTGAAATGGGGCAGTCAAACGCAATTTGTAGCCACCAGGTTGAAAAAAGTGAAGCGCCACTTTGATCACCTTAGCGAAGACAGTCTGGTTTCCCATGCAGAACATTATTTTCGGGTGAATGTGTTCTATGCATGCCTTGATGTAATCATTCAGCAGTTGTCACAAAGGTTTGTCAGTTTAAATTGGACTGCTCATTTGTTTGAGGCTATTCATCCAAATACGCCCCAGCATGCCAAGGAGCTATACGAAGCGGCCTGTCAACTGTGTGATCACTATAGTTGGGATATTGACTCCAGCTTTCCTGGCCAACTAGTGTCATTTAGGGCTTGTTTCAAGGAGCAGATAGCGAGACACACATCTGTGCTTAGCCTGGCCAGGTTGCTGGTAGTAGATCATCCAGCAGTAACTTTTACATTTAGTGAGGTGTGCACAACCTTCTTGCTTTTTCTCACTCTCCCCGTCTCAGTTGTGACAGCAGAGCGCTCTTTCTCCAAATTAAAATTGATAAATTATCTCAGGAGCGCAATGGGTCAAGAGAGACTCTGTGGATTGGCCATTTTATCAGTTGAGAATGAGCGAGCAAGAGCGCATAACATCCCTCAAATAGTCGACGACTTTGTGGAGCGCAAGGCGCGTCGAATGCCTTTTTAATGATGAACCCAGGTTTCCGTGTCGGCTTTGTAGTTGAAGACGTGCTTACACAATGAGGGCGTATCATTCATGATTGCTGGATTTTTTTTGTTTGTTTGTTTAGTGTCTATTTGGAACATAATAAAAAATGAATGGAAAATACAGGCTATGTAGGCCTATAAAAAAATAATAAAATAATAATAATTAAAAAAAAACTTTGAGCAAGTTCTGTTCTAATGCAGCCTGATTATATGCCGCAGGCCTTCTGTTTGTTTGCAGTTTCACCATGGCTAGGTCCAAAGGCTACGTTCTTAAACAGTGGCGTAGCCAGGATGTTTTAAAATGGGGTGGCCAAAGGGGGGCCAAGGATATACAAGGGGTGGCCATGCTGTGACTAAAAGGGGGGGGGGGGGGGGGGGTTCTGGGGGTCCTCCCCCGGGAAATTTTGAATTAGCTAGATTTGATTTCCTGTATTCTGATGTATCTGATGCCCAACTCATGAACAAAACCGATGTGAGCCAAGAGGTCAGAAATTAATGTATTATTTTTATTTATGTTTTATTTATGTAACATAAAGCATCTGCAAAACAAAGAAACCATCCAACTTGTTTACTCTAGTTAAGCATCAGGATTTTAACGATCACTACTAAAATGCAAAAGTAAAAACTAAAAGATCACCTGTCCCAGGCACCTGGGAAGTAGTAAGGATATTAGTCAGGCTTGAATAAAGAGTGCTTTGCTCAGGAAAAGGAAAATACTTGTATACTTAACTCAGACATACAACATAACACTTACAACATGTTGTGATATTGTCCATTGTAAGTACTGTACAAACTAAATGTGTTGAGTTACAAAATGTGTGTGTGTGAGTGAAAGTGCCACACTAACACATGACATAGATGAGGTGTAGTGCATGAGTGGTGTGTGTGTGAGAGAGAGAGAGGGGGAAAGTATGTGCACTGCATGTAGATATAGATGAGCTGTAGCATACGAATTGTGTGTGTGCAGGGGCGGTCCTGGGGGCGGTCCGACCGGGCAGCCGCCCGGGGCGGCATCGCGGGGGGCAGCACAAGCGCGGGCGCGAAAAAAAAAAAAAATGGCCCCCCCCCAAAAAAAACCCCGAAAAAAAAAAAAAACAAGACGGGCGGGTGTGTGTGTGTGTGTGTGTGTGTGAACATTTTGGAAGGGGAAGCCCAATACCAAAGTTGCGCAGGTGACGTCATCAGTGTGTGTGTGCGCCTAACTTGTCGTAGCCCCATAATACGCACAATCCCGCCAGCGGAACGTTCTACTAGTCATCAAAAAGACTTTACTACCATAGTACTACACTACTATATGACATTACACAGAGTCTTAAGTAATATGTATTACTTAACCCCCCGAAAAAAAAAAAACAAGACGGGCGGGGTGCGAAAAAAACACACACACACACACACACACACACACACACACACACACACACACACACACACACAAAAAAAAAAAAAGGTTCCCCCCCAAAAAAAACCCGAAAAAAACCAAGACGGGCGGGTGTGTGTGTGTGTGTGTGAACATTTTGGATGGGGAAGCCCAATACCAAAGTTGCGCAGGTGACGTCATCAGTGTGTGTGTGTGCCTAACTTGTCGTAGCCCCATAATATGCACAATCCCGCCAGCGGAACGTTGTACTAGTCATCAAAAAGACTTTACTACCATAGTACTACACTACTATGACATTACACAGAGTCTTAAGTAATACATTACTACTTGATCATTGCCATTCTGGTAACAGCACATTTATAACGGGCCGTGTCCGCGACGTACAACACACGACGAGAAATGTTTAAACGACCACCTAAAGCTGTTAACATTCTGTTGGCTAATACAGAGCCCAACACGGGGGGGGGGGGGGCCGCACGAGCTCGGGCGCAAAAAAAAAAAAACGGTCCCCCCAAAAAAAACCCCGAAAAAAAAAAAAAACAAGACGGGCGGGGGGGCGCCAGCTGGGGGTTTCGCCCGGGGAGTAAATCACTCTAGGATCGCCACTGTGTGTGTGTGTGTGTGTGTGTGTGAAGATATGTTACATATAAATACAAAAATGAAGTGCATAAGTTGTGTGTGTGTGTGACAGAGTTCAGAGTGCATGAGTGTTGTGTGTGTTATATGGGCGATTCTATAATTTGGGGTACATTCCATGGAATTTCACATTTTAAGCATGTATACACATCATGCAATATAACTATAAAAACATTTAACATATTTTTTGATTATTAGTAATTAAAATCTATCATAATATTCTTAGTTTTCATTTTTTCCATGTCCGATTTCCTGTTTCACTATTTTGTGTTCAAAATGAATCATTAAAAAACATCAAAGTCAATAATATTATTTTATAATGTTCTTAAGGGTGTTAAGTACTAGGAGAAAATAATAATTTCATATTACATTTTAACATCTTAATACTTAAAATATTAATTTTACCGCTGTCCGCAAAATTTATGTCAACACGTAGCCGGGTATCTGCTAAATCGAAGATATTTTTCTACGTTTTGGCCTGTCATCCACATGAAAACACATCAAAAACGAATATTTAAAAAAAACTCCGGGCAAAGTGAAGATTTTTGAAAACTCCGTGTATGCCTTTTCGTGTAGACAGAGATAACCGGAGTTTTGCGTTTTAGAACGTCACAATCTGCGACAAAAAAATGACAACAAATCTGCCCTGACGTCAAACGTGCGACCTTTGTTTACTGCAGAAGCCAGATTAAGCATGGACTTAAGCTAGCCGCACACCACGGCGATCCACGCGGTACCGAACCGACCCATTTCAGAGCCGACTCCCGACAGGGCACGCACATATCCCCCGACTGTTGACGAGTGCAGTCGCGATTGAAGCGACACGTGACAACTTAATAGCTTTGTGATTGGCTATTGGATATACTTACTGTTAAATCCAAGACTTGAAGATGCTACAGGCTGAATTACAAATGACACAACACGGAATATGTAGCGCACTATCTAGGCTGCATGAGCTATTATTCCCAACCTTAAATAGTGCACTTATATAGGGGAGTTAAAGCGATTTGGAATTCAGCCACACAACTTGAGCAGAGTGGCTTTCCAGCCCACTGTGTCTATGGATAAAGCTTCAGTCTATGGAATTACAGTATATACCTGCATTAGGTGCTACCAACACGTATTTCTCGCGCTAGAAATTGTGTTTAATGATGTCACGTGTTATATGCGAAAGATATGATTGGCTATTGCTAGCGACTCTCGCCGATCAGTCTGGCTCCCGATTAGTTTTTCGAATCGGCTGTGAGATGAGTCGGTACCATCGAAAACTAGTCTTTACGCCTGACTCGCGACTTCAGTTGGCTCGGTACGCTGAAAATCGGCGTAGTGTGCGGCTAGCTAAAGAGTAATGGATCGGAGTAGTGCCTTGAAAGCGTTAATTATTGTGCAGGTGCTATTTACATGTTTAATTTTAGAAGCCCAACTACTGCTCCAAGAGCACAGGCGATGTGATTAGGGGGTAGGATTTGGGGAAATAGCCATCTACAGGTTTGGAATGCTTATGAAAGTGATTGAAAACGCAGATGTTCGGTTATGTGTGGAAGGGATTTTTTTCGAAGACGAGGTGGTGTGGATAAAACATTTTTATAAACGGAGGGGGGGGAATGTTCGGTTTTAAAAATACCCGGCTACGTGTGTACATGGCATAAGTTACTAACAAGACTCCCCCGCTGAAACCCAAAAATGGTTTGCTCCAACACCATGTGACCAGCCCTGTGTGGTGACGCCTTCCTCTCTGGCGGGCATTTTGAATGCATCATGGTGAGTCTCCTCTAATTTTCTTCAATATTTGATCTAAAATTACATATGGTCTGGGAGTATATTAATTAAGCATCAACTAATTACTCATATAATCATGGGTTTTGATATTTTAATTAACTTACCTGATTAAAAAAGCTGTTAACCTCTTTAAGAAAATGCCATGTGCTTAGCAATGCTACATTAGCTAAGGAAGTTATGAGACAAAACATGGAAATTGTCAACTAAGTTACCTGTCAACTAAGTTACACAAACTGGGTAACGCTATGAGAAGACTCGCTGGACAATCTGATCCACATCAGCATGGATGACAGCGAGATGGACTATGGGTGTTTTCACACTTGGTCCCTTTCAGCCATCTAACCGAACTCAGATCGATGACTCAGCATTTTTTGCGCATATATGAACACTCCAACCGTACCCAGACCCCTTTAAAGCGAACTGAACTGAGGGTGTTTTCACACTTGATCCCTTTCAGCCATCTAACCGAACTCAGATCGATGACTCAGCATTTTTTGCGCATATGTGAACACTCCAACCGTACCCAGACCCCTTTAAAGCGAACCGAACTGAGACCACCTCAGGAGGTGGTCTCAGTACGGTTCGCTAAAAATCAACGGTACGGTTCGCCTAATCTGCGCATTGTGAACAAAAAGCGCACTGGGTTCACTTCGCCTTTTTCACTGTAATTTAACCTTCTTCGTTTGCCGTAGTTGGTCACGTGACTGTAGCAGGGAAACTCAACTTCCTTTTGGAATTTACCACAGCCGCTTTACAGTTCTCTGAACTTACTGACTGATGAGTCGGCCACAATAATTTATATATATATATATCAGGGATGAGAATTTTCCGCCGATCGGCGGATTTCCGACTTTTTCAGACCAAAATGATCGTTTTTGAGCGTGCGCGCGCAACATTAAGGTCTGCATCACGCATTTTAGAATGTGCGCGCACGAGGGAGACTGTGTGCTTGTTCATGTAGCGCATGCCAGACAAAGAGCATCCTGATTGGGTTACTCAGCAAAATAAGCCAATCAGCTTTCAGTGTGGGCGGGCTTTTATCTCTTTTCTCGAGGACCAGAGTTTTCAGCTGAGTCAGCGCAGCCTACAGGATCGGCATGGCAGAGAGAGCACGCGTTCGCCCCAAAAAACCAAAGCACAAAACCCACTTCAGCTCAGATTACACAAAAGAATCTCCCTGTCTAATAATAATCTCCCTGTCTAATAGTAATCTCCCTGTCTAATAATAATCTCCCTGTCTAATAGTAATCTCCCTGTCTAATAATAATCTCCATGTCTAATAATAATCTCCCTGTCTAATAATAATCTCCCTGTCTAATAATCTCCCTGTGTAATAATATCCTTGTCTAATAATAATATCCCTGTATAATAATATCCGTGTCTAATAATCTCCCTGTCTAATAATAAAGAAAATAAATAAATAAAATAGCCAAAAATCATTAGCCCCGGAACCCCTGGGCCACGCCCCCCTGGGCCATGGGCCCCGCCCTGTTTTTTTCATTCTCATCCCTGATATATATAAAACTATTTTTTTATATATATATAAAGTATTTATATATATATATATTCCGACCCGAGGTAATTTCCCGATCCCTCCCCGTCTCTCTCCTGCTCATTTCCTGTCTCTACACTGTCCTATCCAATAAAGGTGAAAAAAGCCCCAAAAAAATTTTATTTATATATATATATATATATATATATATATATATATATATATATATATATATATATATATAAAATACATTTATTTTTCTTAATCCTCAGTATTTTGATCAAAGAATACAGCAGGGCAAGCATGGCAGCAGACATTTTGATTCAAGAGAATATTACCCAGAATTCCATGCACTGGGGTCTGAGGGCTCTAGAGGACCTGGTGTGAACAGAAAGAGGACTGAGGCCCCATCAAAGCTTAACTGGATCAGAAAGAGAACCCAGTCCTCTTTGTAATAAATTCACAGTGTGAACACAAAAAGAACTGAGTTCTTTTTCTGTTGGTCCACTTAAAGAGGACTGAGTCTGGTTCCTTTAAAGGGGACCAGGTGTGACAGGCAACTCCAGTGCTCTCTGACATCAGTAATTTTCACTACATCATTGTCATTATCAGTCTGCCTATCTCAATGAATACTGTAGTTAATAGAGTGCATCTTACTTTTTCACTATACAAGTTAATTTAGTATTTTAAAATCTATTTGAAATAGGTGTCAGCAGCTGAAAAACAGCGCAAACTAAGTTACTTGTGTCATCCGCATTACCTCCATCATCAACTAAGTTACACTTACATTTGTCAAGTTAAAAGAATGAAAATGAGGTCTATAACATAACGTGATGATTGGTATAGATGTGACCAGTTGTGAACTTTGGCAGCCTTTTCTTTAAATTGTGAAAATGACTGGTATGGCAGTTTTGTAAATGAAAAAATCATGGTCCTAATAACAGTTGTAGTCGAATTACTTACATACTGGGGAAATTTTAATGAATAAAATATATTTTTAAAAAAAATATTGTATATCTGGCAGAAAAGGCTAAATATGTCTTCAAATCTAATTTTACTTTAAGTGTAAGATTCCGCCAAATGATTGAAATCATATCAGTTTGTCCGTAACTTAGTTGACAAGCTTGGAAGGAAAAACATTTTATTTCATTAAAAATAGAAAAAATGGTTAATGATTAAGCTTTGCAACAACTGGATATGTTACCCTGAAGGATTATGCTAACTTGTAAGACTGGTTGATTCACTGAAAAACAATGTTTTTTTATTTTTTTCTTACGGCGAAATGTACCCCAAATTATAGAATCACCCACATGTGAATATAGAAATGTAGTGCATGGGTGAGTGTGTGTTGAGAGTGCATGAGTGTTGTGTATACCAGTGAGTGTGTTACATGTAAATATAGAAATGTAGTGCATCATGCATGAGTGCACTGTAAAACCCGATAAGGTCACTGAGCTCAAAAATTTTATTGAAACCGATTACGTAAAAATTTTTGAGGTAAGTAACTAAATTTTTTAATGTAAGATTTCTTAAAAATTACACTATAGTTACACTTAATTGTAATTTTTAAGAAATCTTACCTTAAAAAATGTAGTTACTTACCTCAAAATTTTTACATAATCGGTTTCAATAAAATTTTTGAGCTCAGTGACCTTATCGGGTTTTACAGTGTGGTGTGTGTGTGTGTGTGTTGAGAGTGCATGAGTTGTATCTTATAGTGAGTGAGAGAAAGACATAGTGTGTGTTAAGAGAGTGAAATATGTGTTCATATATGAGAGAGAGAGAGTGTTAAGACAGTGCATGAGTGTTACATTTAAATATAAAAATTTAGTGCATGAGTTGTGTGTCTGTGTTGAGAGTGTATGAATGTTACATGTAAATATAGAAATGTAGTGCACAAATTGTGTGGTGTGTGTGAGAGTGAGATAGACAATGTGTTAAGAGAGTGCAGAAGTGTTGTGTATGAGTGAGTGTGTTACATGTAAATATAGAAATGTGGTGCATGAGAGGGGTAGGGGGAGAGTGTGTGTGTTGAGAGAATGCATGAGTGTTGTGTATGTATGAGTGTGACAATTATTAATCAATGTGTACTCATCTCATCTCATTATCTGTAGCCGCTTTATCCTTCTACAGGGTCGCAGGCAAGCTGGAGCCTATCCCAGCTGACTACGGGCGAAAGGCGGGGTACACCCTGGACAAGTCGCCAGGTCATCACAGGGCTGACACATAGACAACCATTCATACTCACACCTACGGTCAATTTAGAGTCACCAGTTAACCTAACCTGCATGTCTTTGGACTGTGGGGGAAACTGGAGCACCCGGAGGAAACCCACGCGGACACGGGGAGAACATGCAAACTCCGCACAGAAAGGCCCTCGCCGGCCACGGGGATCGAACCCGGACCTTCTTGCTGTGAGGCGACAGCGCTAACCACTACACCACCGTGCCACCCATAATAATATTATAATAATAGTATTATATAATAATAGCAATCGGATATTTATTGCTTGAAATTTAATGCACAATAAAAGAAATGTAAACTTTCATATTTACAGTGCAAGATTAAGTTAATGACTTTTTAAACCCATTTTTACCAAGTGCCAATATTTCTGCAGTGTGTGTGTGCGTTTTTAATTTATTTTTTTAAATCAGTTATTCCACGAAATCAAGTTGTACATAAGCTGATAGCCGCTGAGTTGGCAACAAGCCATGTATGACGAGATTGAGTGGAATAGCTAAATGTTTTATTCTATCCACAGTCACTGGATTTTAAGAAACCGAGCATTTTTATTTTTTGGAAATTCAGTAAATAAAAACTTTGTACAAAACATCTGACAAAATAATTTCCGCTTAGAATGTAAACAAACTGGTGAAATGACAGCAGCAATTTGTGAAAAATGTTATAATAATAATTCTTGAAAAAATTAAAAAAGATACGTTATTGCCATCAAATACTTTTTTTCCATATTTTTCTCTTCTCATGGTATATGAGCTGATAGCGCATATATATATATATATATATAATTTATTTATTTATTTTTTTTAAATGGACATGAGTGTTTTACTGGGAAATATGCCACTCATATTTTTCATAAGAGCTACATCTGAGACATGGAAAACCAAAACTGTGGCATAAATCTCTGTATGTCAGTCATGAGAAAATCAGTTAATTGTTTTGATAAATTTGGGCACTTTTTGTTTGTTCTGGACGTGCATTGTCAAAATGGTGAACCGGTTCAAATTTAAAAGTCTTTTAATTAACTTGTATATTTTTTGTGGATGTGTCCATATAATCTAAAAAAAAAATTTATGGTGGTGCGATGATATGAAGTTTATCTTCTCATGTTGAAAATATTTTCATTTGTTCACTTCGTTCATTCATGAAAAATGCATTCACCACTCGAAGATAAACTTCATATCTTCACGCAACCATTTAATATCATATATATGGGTGGCACAGTGGTGTAGTGGTTAGCACTGTCGCCTCACAGCAAGAAGGTCCTGGGTTCAAGCCCAGCAGCCGGCGAGGGCCTTTCTGTGTGGAGTTTGCATGTTCTCCCCATGTCTGCGTGGGTTTCCTCCGGGTGCTCCGGTTTCCCCCACAGTCCAAAGACATGCAGGTTAGGCTAATTGGTGGCTCTAAATTGACCGTAAGTGTGAATGGTTGTTTGTCTCTATGTGTCAGCCCTGTGATAACCTGGCAACTTGTCCAGGGTGTACCCCACCTCTCGCCCGTAGTCAGCTGGGATAGGCTCCAGCTTGCCTGCGACCCTGTAGAAGGATAAAGCGGCTAGAGATAATGAGATGAGATGAGATATTTTATTATTTTTAATCATAAAATATGTTATTATTTTTATTATTTTTTATTATTTGCATGGCAGGAACTAACAGTAGCCCAGCCAAGAACAAAAACAAAAATGACAGTACAGTAGCACATAAATTACAGTACAGTATCAGAAATGGCAGTACAACAGCACTAATAACAGTAGAATAGCACATAAATGTCAGTACAATAAGTCATAACAATATAATAGCACAGATGTCAGGAGGTTACAGTGGCACATAAATGACACAATAGCACATGAACATTAATAATACACTACCATTCAAAAGTTTGGGGTCACTTTGAAATGTCCTTATTTTTGAAAGAAAAGCACTGTTCTATTCAATGAAGATCACTTTAAACTAATCAGAAATACACTCTATACATTGCTAATGTGGTAAATGACTATTCTAGCTGCAAATGTCTGGTTTTTGGTGCAATATCTCCATAGGTGTATAGAGGCCCATTTCCAGCAACTATCACTCCAGTGTTCTAATGGTACAATGTGTTTGCTCATTGCCTCAGAAGGCTAATGGATGATTAGAAAACCCTTGTACAATCATGTTAGCACAGCTGAAAACAGTTTAGCTCTTTAGAGAAGCTATAAAACTGACCTTCCTTTGAGCAGATTGAGTTTCTGGAGCATCACATTTGTGGGGTCGATTAAATGCTCAAAATGGCCAGAAAAATGTCTCGACTATATTTTCTATTCATTTTACAACTTATGGTGGTAAATAAAAGTGTGACTTTTCATGGAAAACACAAAATTGTCTGGGTGACCCCAAACTTTTGAACGGTAGTGTACATGGACATGCATTGATGCACGAAATGATGACTTTATTAAACAGTTTTTCAGCAGCGATGAACAGACCTGGAGCCTGACCGTTTTCTCCTTCGACCAGAAGAGGGCGCACGGAACTGATTAATAACATCAGTAATATTTCCACTAATAAATAACACAGGTTTAATTATCTTTTCCACTGATTGGGTATTAGAGCCTATGCAAAAAAAAATCTACAGGTTTGCTGTGTTACAGCCTTTTATCATATTATTGAACCTGAACATTGTCCATAGGCTGTTTACTGGCGCTCATAAAACTATAACCTGCCTCCGTGTGGCTGCAGAGCGCGCGCTCGGTAAGTGGGGGAGGGGTGCGTCAGGTGTGCTGTATAAAAGCAGCACGCGCCCCGACTCCGACAGGTAGCTCAGGTGGCCTCTGCTTCACTGCTCAGGACTTAAAGCTGCTTTAAGCTCAATCCAACAGGTAAGAACAGGGATCTATTCTTCCTATTTTATAGCCTTTCTACAACTTTACGAATCGGTAAACACACACGCAGCCTCCTTTTGGAGTACTTTATTTATTTTTGACTTGTTGATCTGCCTTAAAGATGTGAATTATTTTTAATTAAAAAAAAAAGTCTAAAGAGATACATTTTGAGCAGGTAATAATTTTATAATTTTCCCATCTCATCTCCTCATAAAAGTAATTATATCTGATTGTCTCATCTCATCTCATTATCTCTAGCCACTTTATCCTTCTACAGGGTCGCAGGCAAGCTGGAGCCTATCCCAGCTGACTACGGGCGAAAGGCGGGGTACACCCTGGACAAGTCGCCAGGTCATCACAGGGCTGACACATAGACACAGACAACCATTCACACTCACGGTCAATTTAGAGTCACCAGTTAACCTAACCTGCATGTCTTTGGACTGTGAGGGAAACCGGAGCACCCGGAGGAAACCCACGCGGACACGGGGAGAACATGCAAACTCCGCACAGAAAGGCCCTCGTCGGCCACGGGGCTCGAACCCGGACCTTCTTGCTGTGAGGCGACAGCGCTAGCCACTACACCACCATGCCGCCCCAAATTATTATTATTATTATTATTATTATAGGATTTCCATGGGAAAAGCTAAAAGTAGACCTAGCTAGGAAAATATAGTACATAAATGACACTACAGTAGCACATACTGTATGAAAACAACAGCGCAATGAAGAGTTTATAACCTCAACGAAACTGTCTTCATGTTAAAACTGTTAATGTTATAGTCATGCTGTCTGTTGTTGCCCAAATGAGGATGGGTTCCCTTTTGAGTCTGGTTCCTCTCGAGGTTTCTTCCTCATGTCGTCTGAGGGAGTTTTTCCTTGCCACCGTCGCCACAGGCTTGCTCATTGGGGATAGGTTAGAGACAAAATTAGCTCATGTTTTAAGTCATTTAAATTCTGTAAAGCTGCTTTGCGACAATGTTTGTTTATTGTTAAAAGCGCTATACAAATAAACTTGACTGACTGACAGTAGTACACGGGCAGGCACTGATGCGTTATACAGTATTACCTGGACAGTGTGAGAGAAATCTTGTGTTTGTCAGTCAGTAGGTTTTAAAAGCTGCTACTATGAAACTGTTGTTTACTATTTTTGCCTAAAATGTAGTTTGTTTTGTTTTGAATCTCCTCCAGGCAGTGGCTCCACGGCCAGAGATTGGAAATGACACTTCAGTCTCTCCACCAGATCTTGGTACATGTCTTCTTTTATTAGTGCCACCATGGAAAATGTTTTTCCCTTTGTTCTTTCAATCTTTTCCTTTTCTCCATCTCACCCATGATCCGTAATATTTCTGCTCCTTTATACAGATTTGCATTCTCAATCAGAGGACCCATGGAACCTTCCTGAGCTCCAGGACATAGGGCCCAAATGGTCAGGTGAGCTGCCACGCCAGACTGTAATGCTCAGTAGTCTCCAGAGATGAGGCATGTGTGCAAAAGAGTGCTGGATATGAAACAATCTTTCATTTCTGGTTCTTCCGTGCAGAATTGGACACAAAGGGGAAAGTTCTCAGAGTGGTGACCTTGACTGGAAAGGGCATTCTCTTGGTTGTATTCCTTTACTTGTTGGTTTGCTCCCTAGATGTTCTGAGCTCTGCATGTCACCTGCTTGGTGGTAAGTAGCAAGAATTGGGTTGGGTTTTGAATTATGTTATTAATTAAATTTGTAACATTATTATTATTATTAAGTTTTATAAATATATCAGATTCAGTTGTAAATCAGATGGAATGTTATGGAAAGGTCACAATTTTTTATTGTACAGTTTTGATTACAGCTTTTACAGTAGAGTACAGCTCATTACTGCTATCTACTATGATTGTACTAAATGTGTGGAGTGTTTTGAAATTTTCTTGTCTTTTCATTTATTTAGATGTGCATGTATCTGCGCGTAGGTGACATTTCATGGATGTGTGTGTGTTTTGTTTTTTTTTTCCTTTAAATACAGGAAAAGTAGCTGGAGATGCCTTTCAAAAGTACGCGGTGTTGTCCAACCCTGCAGCAGGGCTCCTGATTGGTGTTGGGGTTACGGTGCTGGTTCAGAGCTCCAGCATTTCTTCATCCATTGTGGTTGGCATGGTGTCAGCTAACAGTGAGTGCACTTTTTATTTTGTCCAAATGATGTGGTATAAGAACTTGTGGTGAATGGACTTTTAAATAATGTTTCCTTGGGATTTAAGAGTGTTTCTTGTGTTTTTTCAGTACTGGATGTGCAGTCAGCAGTGCCTATCATTATGGGTGCTAACATCGGTACCTCCATCACCAATACCATCGTGGCTGTGATGCAGACTAGAGACCGTAACAAGTTCCGCAGGTAGACATAACTTGCCATATTTGCATCTCCAAAGAATTTAGATTGCTTTGTAAATGTAAAAGGCCACCTTAGTAAACTTTAATGTAACCCTCAGAAGGTTGTGGTTTTTACACTAAATTGGGGTAGTTTTGGAACAAGGTTGCAGGTGGAGGTTGATTCTGTGGTTTTTTTTTTTTTTTGTTCTTTTTGTTTCTGCTGTAGACCTTGGTTTAAAGCACGTTTCTTGAATTAAAGATAATCAAATTGCAAACTTGGGCTAAAACAGATGAAGTGTAAATGCAAACAATGTATTTATGATGTGCAGAACCATTTCTGTTGTAAGATATAGTTTAAATATTTGTAAAGGGGGGAAAGGAGATTATCAGGTTGAAAATGTCTGTGCCTGTGGTGATGACAAACCTGTGCATTGCAGATACCGCATGTCAGAAATGTGTGTGTAACACAGTGAACTTATTTTTTCAAAGAAAAAAAAATGAAAAAAGGAGGAAAAACAGACCTTTCTAATTCATGAATGTTTTAGGACTAGTTTCAGTTTTTCTGTGTGTTTTCTGAGATGAAGTTGGGCTAGAAATTTTGCTGAGACCTGAGAACTCTACAAATGAATTTGTAATTTTCACTGGAACTGGAACATCTCTTTGTCAAATAATTCCTGAAGTATTGAGTAATGTTTAAGATTTCGGGTCTGATCTCAGAAATTTTCAGTCAAATATCCAGCTTTTCACTATCTAATGTATTTTTTCTTTGTGTGTCCCAGGGCATTTGCAGGAGCCACAGTACATGACTTTTTTAACTGGCTGTCTGCGTTGGTGTTGCTGCCTCTGGAAGCAGCCACTGGTGTCTTGTACAAGCTCACCAAATACCTCGTTGACTCATTCCAAATCAAGACAGACCAGGATGCCCCAGACTTGCTCAAAGTCATCACTGAACCACTCACCAAGTACATCATTAAGGTAAAAAAAAAAAAATCTGAAGGACTTACTGTAGCATCTCAAGATTAAAGAGACAACCCAATTGTGACTTAAAAGAATGGCTTTGAATGACTTGATCTCAGATTAGCTCACTGAGCCTATCAATGAAATCAAATCCATTTCAGTTGAATGTCCATTCTGGAATGTTGCTGTTGTTCTTCTGACAGCATGACTTCTCGACTCTGATTTAGTAACTGGTCTTATTCTGAATGTGACCTCAGCTGTATTCTGCACAGGTTAAATCTAAATAACAGCTACGAAGTTGGAATTTGGCCTTGTGACTCATATTCCTTTCTCTCTTTGTAGCTGGACAGCTCTGTCATCAGTGCCATAGTCACTGGTGATCCCACTGCTCGAAACAAAAGCCTGATCAAGATATGGTGCAAAAAGGAGAAAGTCATAGTAAGGACTGAGAATGTTGGCAAACATGACACCTATAGATATCCACTTTTTAATTTCTAGCAAATTATATTTAATTAAGAAATTTAATTTAATTTCTAGTGCAATATCTCTCCTACCGCCCCCCTTCTCCCCACCTTTCCCCCCTTCCTCTCTTCCCCATATCTTATTCTTTTTATATTTGTATATGTAAATACTTAATTTATTTTAATTTATCTAGAAGTTTTCTCTATTTCTTTTCTCTGTTTATCTGTAATGATGCTGCTGGAATCTTAATTTCCCTGAGGGAACCCACCCAAAGGGATCAATAAAGTTTTATCTAATCTAATCTAATCTAATCTAATCTAATCTAATTCACAGGGGGGGGGGAGCAGTGGGAGACAGAAGAATGTTCATTATATAGGCCTAACATTTGACTAATGTTAATATGTAACAGCCTTGGTGTTCCACTGAAGGGAGTTTAAGAGCTTGAAAAGCATGGAGTTAAATCCTGGTTACTAATAGTATGTACTTGACTTCAATTTATATTAGTTGTTCTGTTTATAAACATCTGGGTGACATGAATGTGAACTTACACATTTTCTTGTTGATTTTTTTTTTTTTTCAGAGTCTGGAGAATATCACCGTTCCTGGAGAAGCAAACTGTACAGTTGATGTCCCATGCTGGATAGTGGGCAACCAGACATGGACACAGAAGAACATAACACAGACCAAGAACTTGGAGAAATGTGAGTGACTTGTCCTTTGTGGGAAGGTTGGATCAGCCAAGCTTGATCATTACTCATCATCCCTGTGTACATACTCCAGACTATTAGACCATGACTCCCATTTACTACTGCACCATGAGAACAATGGTTTTCTTTCAGTGGCATATGATTCGGCAAACATCTTCCCCTCCCCCTCGCTCTACTCTTAGGCTACGTTTACACTAGACCGTATCTGTCTCGTTTTCTTCGCGGACGCACTGTCCGTTTACATTAACCCCCCTGAAAAAGCGGGGAAACGGGAATCCGCCAGCGTCCACGTATTCAATCTAGATCGTATCAGCTCCGGTGCTGTGTAAACATTGAGAATACGCGAATACGCTGTGCTGAGCTCTAGCTGGCGTCTCATTGGACAACGTCACTGTGACATCCACCTTCCTGATTCGCTGGCGTTGGTCATGTGACGCGACTGCTGAAAAACGGCGCAGACTTCCGCCTTGTATCACCTTTCATTAAAGAGTATAAAAGTATGAAAATACTGCAAATACTGATGCAAATACTGCCCATTGTGTAGTTATGATTGTCTTTAGGCTTGCCATCCTTCCACTTGCAAGTAGTAAGTGATATGCACTGGGATCTCACACACAGCGGCTCAGTCCCGAATCGTGGCTTGTTCACTTCACTCGCGCGCTGTGTGAGCTGCGCAGGGCCGGAGTGCTCACCCTCCAGAGGGCACTCGCTGTTCAGGGCGGAGTGATTTGGAGCGCAGGATGCCTGCGGAGCCGAGCGTATCCGCGTATTGGTGTTGCTGTGTGCACGGCTAACGGTTTTAGTGTCAACGCGAATCGTTTTAAGAACGTTAATCTGATGATCCGCTGATTCGACGTAATGTAAACGTAGCCTTACATGCTCAATGGGGCTATTCTTCTTTTTGGGCTGAACTACCTGAGGCCACCGAAACCAGACAAAAAAGGCCCAGCCAAATAGAGAAGAAGGCTTGTGGTCAGGGGTCGCATTTGGATTTGACAGCGAAATTTAAGCCTGCTTGCAGTTTGTTGGCTGTAGTAGAACTTGCATACATCCTCTAGCCTTTTAGTGAGTCAACATTATCAAATCGCATCATTAGCATTCAATCCTGTCTGTACTGAATGAAGTATAATCAGTTCATGTAACTGGATTTCCATCAACATGTTTTTCTAGTATAAAAGTGACTGAACATGTGTTAGGACCTTGAAGATGTTTTAATACTCTTCTGATAGGCTTGTGAAATATATCATTATCAGAACTGTTGAAGCCATTCAAGGAAATTTTACAATGCCTTCAGGATCCTTGAGTTACTACCACCAAAGGACCAATGGAATGGTGATGCATTGGTACCCCTTTGACTGAAATTGGCTGAAAATCTGAAACTTTTGTCGTGTTACAGGTATTTGTCTCTTTGCATCAGCAAATCTGCCTGACTGGGCTGTGGGACTGATCCTGCTAGTTCTGTCCGTGGTGATGCTCTATATATGCCTCATTGTCATCGTCACGCTGTTCAACTCCATGCTCAAGGGTGAGGTGGCTGTCGTCATTAAGAAGGTGCTCAACACAGGTGAGAATACACAAATGATTAACTTGCATAACTTGCATGACACTTACACTGAATTGCATTCTTGAGATAATGTAGGATTTCCTATTAAATGCTTTATTTGGGCGGCACGGTGGTGTAGTGGTTAGCGCTGTCGCCTCACAGCAAGAAGGTCCGGGTTCGAGCCCCGTAGCCGGCGAGGGCCTTTCTGTGCAGAGTTTGCATGTTCTCCCCGTGTCCGCGTGGGTTTCCTCCGGGTGCTCCGGTTTCCCCCACAGTCCAAAGACATGCAGGTTAGGTTAACTGGTGACTCTAAATTGACCGTAGGTGTGAGTGTGAATGGTTGTCTGTGTCTATGTGTCAGCCCTGCGATGACCTGGCGACTTGTCCAGGGTGTACCCCGCCTTTCGCCCGTAGTCAGCTGGGATAGGCTCCAGCTTGCCTGCGACCCTGTAGAAGGACAAAGCGGCTAGAGATAATGAGATGAGATGCTTTATTTGCTTTATTTCAATATTGTGAACTTTTGATTTGGCAAACAAACTTGGTGGACTGTCAAGGCACCAATTCTATTTGTGAAAAGGAAGCAGTAAAACCTTTTGGATTAGTCATAGATTAGTGTCTGAATGGATATCCTGTAAATGATGGACGGCACAGACTTCCTCATTCTGATGTCTGGATTTCACAAAAATGTGAAATTTGGCACCTCTCTTTATAGCTGACATGTCAAGAGTACTCATGTCCACTACATTCCTGAGTATAGCAAAATGTGCTGATTACTATTATGGCTTTGTTGGGTGAATTTGAAAAGGTTTCTTTTTATTTTCTGGTGACAGTTGGATGGTTTTAACGTTGGCATCATCAGTGCTTTCCCAAGCACATGTATGACCACATGGTTTGAGTAACAATTTTGGATTCCTTTTTGCAGATTTCCCCTTTCCATGTGGATGGGCCACTGGTTACGTCACTATCTTGGTGGGGGCAGGAATGACCTTCATCATGCAAAGCAGTTCAGCCTTCACCTCCGCCATTACACCTCTTGTCGGTGAGCTGAAACACTTTGAATACTTCGACAGACAAAGTGTGCACTACACAACTTATCGAATAATCTAATGGTCTTTGAAATGGCAGTGTGCTAGTTGGTCATCGCATTTCCATTTTTCTTCTTTCCTCATTTTTTTTTTTCTGGTCCTAGTTTTATTCTGTTAAATATCAGTGCAAAAGCTGATACCACTTCCATGTTTCTTTTCAGGTATTGGTGTCATTAGCATTGAACGAGCCTATCCCCTTACGCTTGGCTCCAATATTGGGACAACAACAACTGCTATTCTTGCTGCCATGGCAAGTCCTGGAGAGACGCTTGCCAACTCTCTACAGGTCAGCCCTCCAAAGATGATTACATTGAATAAATTTCCATTTGTAGTGCACTGACCTCATTAATATCATGCCAAACTCATGATGAGTTTCATTTCCGTGCAGATCTCTCTTTGCCATTTCTTCTTCAACATCTTTGGCATAGTGTTGTGGTACCCATTTCCTTTCACACGTGTGCCTATACGGCTGGCTAAAGCACTGGGTAACCGCACAGCCGAATACCGCTGGCTTGCCATCATCTACTTGTTTGGTTGCTTCTTCATTATGCCTTGGACGGTGCTGGGGCTCTCCATTGCTGGCTGGCAGGTCCTTGTGGGGGTTGGTGTGCCCGTGGCGGCACTGGTGATCTTTGTGATTGTGGTGAATTTCATGCAGTCACACTGCCCACGCTTCCTGGTTCCTGTGCTGCACACTTGGGACTTCCTTCCCCGGCCACTGCATTCGCTCAAACCATGGGACCGTATTGTCACCAGAGTGATGGGCTTCTGTGGGGCACACTGCTGCTGTTGTTGCAAGTGCTGCAAGAAGGGAGAATCAGACAATGAAGATATGAACGACTTGGAGATGTACGGCGACCCCGCACTTTCTGTGAACAATGAGGAGAGCCACACACTGTAAAAAAATGTTTTGTTTTAATTTAAAAATGTTAGTGCAAGGGCTGCCTTAAAATTTTGAGTTCACTGAAATTCACATAGTAAGTTAAATTGTTGTGAACTTACTATTTTGTTGTTTTACCTTAAAAATGTTAGTGCAAGGGCTGCCTTAAAATTTCGAGTTCACTGAAATTCACATAGTAAGTTAAATTGTTGTGAACTTACTATTTTGCTGTTTTAACTTAAAAATGTTAGTGCAAGGGCTGCCTTAAAATTTCGAGTTCACTGAAATTCACATAGTAAGTTAAATTGTTGTGAACTTACTATTTTGTTGTTTTAACTTAAAAATGTTAGTGCAAGGGCTGCCTTAAAATTTTGAGTTCACTGAAATTCACATAGTAAGTTAAATTGTTGTGAACTTATACGCCCCACTCTCAATTATAGGTGCATTAAAATAAATAAGTGGTAATGGCACTTTTCTGTTACTTGTTATTTCCAGTTCCAAATAAATTGGGAAGGGCTTCTGTGCATTCAAACAGTGTCTGGAACACATCTGTAGCATGTAATAAAGTATATAGCTATTATAGGACTCTATTATATAGTATAATTTAATGTACGCACTGCTTAAAGGGGCTCGAAGTAGGCTGTGTAGCAGTTTCCTATGTGGCTTGAGGTAAATTGTATTCAAGGCTGCTCGATGATTCTTATAATGTGGTCCCAGGAGGAACTTGTAGAACCATTCTAACAACAGCAGATTCCACGGAACAAGGCTTGGAGATCTTTAAAGTCTGGTTCCTGGTGCTGACGACATTCTGCTACCTACACCCAGCTAGACTATGCTTGCTGTATGTTTATTTTTAGTTTCCTTGTGAAGCTGCTCTCATTGTATGGCTCTCTGTGATGTGCAATGGCACATGAAAATGCAGATAAGTTTTATTATTAATTCATCCATAAGGATTTTGTTTAAAACTATTTAAAGTATTGTATTTTTGAAAGAATTATATTTGTAAAAAAAAAATTACATGTGCTTCCTTTTAAGCCCATGGCTTTTTAGGCAATGTCTCATATGTACCTTTCTTATGTATGTACATTGTTTTTACAGATTAAAAATCTATAGACAATGATCACTCCAGAAGGTCTGTAATGTATATAAAGATTTTACACCAGTCAGAACTGTAAAGTACGGCTTTTAAATTCAGTCATTCATTTTCAAGACCACTTATCCATTGCGGGTCATGGGTGAGCTGGGCCCAATCCCAGCAGATACTGGGCAAGAGAAAGGGTACATCCTAGATCACGCACCAGTCTATCATGGGGCTAACACAGACAAACATACAGCCATTCACACCAATGTGCAATTTAGAGGAGCCAGTTAACCTAATCCACATGTCTTTGGACTGTGGGAGGAAATCGGAGCACCCAGAGGCACGAGGAGAACATGCAGACTCCACATAGAAAGACCCCAGTCACCACTGCATCACCATGCTCCCCCACAGCATGTAAATAAAAAATGTGATTTAGTTATGTAGTTATATGAGGTTTTGCTCAAACTGGTTCCAACAGAATTTCCACAAAGCGTATAACAGAAAGCATATTAAGAAAAACGGTTGCATCTTCTACACTAAAGTGTTCTTTACTTTGGACCTGTACATTTTTTATGTGCAAAAATGCATAAATTAGTACGTTGATTACATAATACAAAATATTGTAATGTAAATATATCAAAATAAAATAAAACATTTTTGTAAGAACAAGAAATGATGGTGCTATGATGGACGAGAGCTAGCTATTATATCATCCATCCATTATCCATAACCGCTTATCCTGTACAGGGTCACGGGCAAGCTGGAGCCTATCCCAGCTGACTACGGGTGAAAGGCGGGGTACACCCTGGACAAGTCGCCAGATCATCACAGGGCTGACACAGACACAGACAACCATTCACACTCACATTCACACCTACGGTCAATTTAGAGTCACCAATTAGACTAACCTGCATGTCTTTGGACTGTTGGGGAAACTGGAGGAACCAGAGGAAACCCATGTAGACACGGGGAGAACATGCAAAGTCCGCACAGAAAGGCCCCTGTTGGCCACTGGGCTCGAACACAGAACTTTCTTGCGGTGAGGCGACAGCGCTAACCACTACACCACCGTGCCATTTAGCTATATAATGTGCAATATAAAGTGCAATATCTATCCTGCTTCCCCCGCACACGCACACTTACCCTAACCCCACTTCTCCCCCTTCCTCTCTTCCCCATATCTTATTCTTTTATATTTGTATATGTAAATAATTTATTTTAATTTATCTAGAAGTTTTTCTCTATTTCTTTTCTCTGTTTATCTGTAATGATGCTGCTGGAATCTTAATGTCCCAAAGGGATCAATAAAGTTTTATCTAATCTAATCTAATCTAATCTAATCTATTATACAAAAACCATAATAGTCAGTAATAGTAACATGCACTAAATTAACAAACATCAATCAATTAAGCAATACAGTCTCTAAAGTATTACCATGCCACAAATTCTAAATTGTTGCTCCTGTGTGTTTGCTACAACTTTGCTTGCTAGCCAGAATCTAGCTTAATACCTAACAAAAACTATGATTAAGAATAAGTAAGATATAAAATACTTGGTACATGTGGACATGGATGGTTCCAGGAAAATAAATCAACAATACGATGGTGTGATGAAATAGTTTATTGTTAGTGATGATTTTCCCGTGCCAGAAAATTTCCTTACTGTTACAAAATCTTGGCACTAGAGACTCCATTCCATGATAAATGTTAAAAAAAAAAATCTCCTTACAGATAGGTTAACAAGCATCAGTGTTTTTCTTTGGTAATTAACAGCATATATTTCATGAGTTTTTTTTATTACGTGTTGATTAGGTGGAGCATCCATCATACTGTGGCAGGATGGACTGGGTGAATATAGTTTGTTTACCTTATGTCCATGGGTCTCTCTCTCTCTCTCTCTCTCGTTACTCTGATTATGCTGATTGGGCTCCCCCGCCCATTTTTCCGCTTTGGTTTTGGTTGGCTCTCTGCGTTGCTCTGTGATAGCCAATCACCTGATTCCTGGTTGGCTCTGTGCTTTCTCTTGGCAGCCAATCGCGTTACCGGCGGGATATTATAGTTTGTATACAGCCCTAATTCAGGGCGCGCTTCTGATCTTTTATACACTGCGGTTACTACATCTCCCATCAGATTACGCCGGCTAATGCACCATCGTTCGGCTCACCTGCTATATCTTGTCGTGGGCTCCTTGTATCCACAAGTTGTTGCTCAGGTATGTTTTCAACTGGGTCGCATTATGGGGTTATCAGGCCAGCTGTTTAGTAAGCCCACTGTTGTATGTGTTCCAGCGTTATCGCATCATTACTTGATTTGCATGCTGCATCTTGCTACGAGCTCCGTGCATTAATCAGTGTCACTCAGGTAGGTTGTTTTAATTAGAGTTGCGCGGTGAAGTTATTGGGCTGGCTGTTTACTAAGTGTACTTCTGTGTGTGTCATTTCTTACATACCATCTCACAAGGAAGTGACTTTGCCGGCTAGAACAACTGCTGCTTTGCTTTGCCTTGCCCGTTGTTTACGACTGCATTGACGTGTCCACGTCTCTGCTCTCTAATACCGTGGACCACTGGCCACTGCAGCTTTGCTCTCAGACTGTGTGAATGAGTGTGCGTGTGTAAAGTGACTGTGGAGTACAGCTCTTGGCTGAGTGCCAGGGCTAAGGGCTTCTTGCTCATTGTTTGGTTTTGTTTCTTTATTATTTGGTCGTGTCATTTTGTCACTTTTGGGTTGCATCATAGAGAGGAGGCTTATTGCTGTGGAGTCTCGTGTTGCTGTTTATATTTTTTAATTTTGTTTGTGTTTTGGGTCTTTTGGACCTGTGGGTGGGTGTGTGACGCCCATAATTGTGTGGTTGTATGTAGGTTTTTGTGTGTATAGGTGAGTGTGTGAGGTCCATAATTAATTGTGTGGTGTTTTTTTTTTTTTTTTTTGTATACACAGGAGCGAAGCGCCGGTGGTGGGGACAGCGTCCTTCAGGTGGTGGGTCCTCTTCTGTGTGTAGTGATTGTTCTCACTGTGTGACTGACCAATTGTCGTGTTGAGTGTGGTTCTGCACACGTGTGCCTGGGGTGGATTCTTGGCATCCATATTGAGGGGCGGCTGGACGCCCACCAGTGTGCCTCAGTTGCTCCTGTGTGCACATGTTTGTCTTGTGTTGTCTGAATGAGTTTATGTGCAAGTGTTTGTGTGTTACCAACAATCAGTGTACTTAAGATCCATACACTTGCTCTTCTGCCTCTGTTTTGGTGTGAATTAACAAGTCCTTTACCGTGTTTGTTTTCCCCACCCTGAATGTGGGCATGCATGAATTGGGACTGTGACCATGGCCAATTGAGAAGCTTTGCAGTGATTTTTATTGTGTGTTTTTTAAATCAGTCTGATGTCAGCTTTTTGTTTATTGTCGTGCTCTTGTATTAATAAAATTTATTTCTGTGTATGGAAACACGTCTGTCATCTCAGTACCCGAACCTGTGTCCTGGTATGAGTGTAATGGTAATTTGAGTTCCCCTAGTGTCCATCTAGGGGTGGCGTAGTCAGACACCCTAGTAGCATCCGCCACAATACAAGTCCCTGTCTATGAATCTATACTATAATGATAATAATAACGTTAGAACGAGTGCGTTAATATAAACCTGTGATTTGCCTTGCAGACAGAAGTACTGTCAGATCCACTGCTATAGAAAATAAACCAACACTTTCTGACCAGCTTCACAATCAGAATTAAGAATTCAACAGTACAGTGGTATAAGAACATATTAAATGCTAGTTTTATGTCACTGTAATGTTCATCAAGTTAGCAAATGGTTTTGAATCTTTGATATAGTAAGATCTTATACTGAATAAACTTTTTTCAAAGACTTGAGAAATTTCTCAAAAGAGCAAACGTGCACAAGAGTTTATCAGTGCACTCAGTTTATCAGTTTATTACACTGCATCATCTTACCGTTTTATCATGAGGCAACGAAATTATAGTATAGACTTGCCACATTGGTGTTTTATGAGAAGCCTATCAGTGGACATTTGATAGTGAAGGCTTTTTCCGTAGGAGAACTTTGCTCTGAAGACGGACACTAGCTTCACGGCCAAGTGAACATCTATGATGCTGCAGGCACCAGGACAGCTTTAGAAGGTAATGATCTTGCTAACTGCAGTTATATAACAGGACATAAACATTTGTAGAGGTGCAAAAGTTTTTCAATACAGGATTTGTGCAGTCTGTTTATTTTTTGGTATGCATACTGTATGCGTATGCTTATTTATGAGTATGCATGATGGGCAGCTTGTGCAAGTGCATTCTGCAATTCTTGCAAAATAAGCAGGTTCAAGACTCGAGACTAGCATTCCTGAGTTATCACGCTGTATCAACAACACCTCCAAGGTGTAGCTGTCAAGTTCCACGATACCTTCATGAAATCTGCAGAGGGGGAAAAAAAAACTTTGATTATAGACAAGTTCTTTTGCAAATATTTATTTGACACATTTCAAATCATCTCATTGCCAAAGTGACTGGCGGATCATTGTGTAAAAACTAGGCTTACATGGCACTCATTAAATTAAACTTTTCACCTTGTAATTTAATTCATGACTTTTTTTTTTTTTTATTTGATGCAAAGTACAATGTAAATGAGCTAATTCTGTGATACAAACACATTGAGACCTTTTTCAGAGATTCCTGTACTAAAACTCACTGAATAAGTTAGACTGACTTCAAGAATCAAGTGTGTTCTCCATTATTTTGTAATTTGACACATTTGAAGGGGGTATTTGTATAGGTAATCGTATGGGGCCGAGTAAAATTAAGGATTCATTTGATGAGTGATTTCAAAGTTTTGAAATCACGAGTGAAATTGATCCTTAATTTTACGAGGAACCATACCGTACGATTACTTGTTTATAATATATAGGGCCAAATTTATACTTCGGAAGCCATTCAAGTTCACAACATTTGTCATTCACGTTTTCTGAACCAATCATTTTGTTGACAAAATTTGCTAATTTTTGTAACCGTAACCAAGCAACAAACTAGCCAATAGCATTTCAGAAATACAGCCCCGTGTTAAGGAAAAAAGCCCTCCCTGATTGACCAATCAGAATTGAGTAATTTGGTCCTGTATTATAATTATTAAAAGGTTTGGGGTGATTATGGTGCCATTTGTGTCCCACTAATATTACTTTCACAAATGTGGAGGAAAAATGAAGGTAAAAGACATCTTCACAACACCCTCTATACATCTCATCTCAGATAAATAATTTCAAATAGGAATAAATCCTATAAAATCTACAGCACTGTTGCCATTCCCAACTTACTATAACTACACTCTACCTTGATATACAGTACTGTGCAAAAGTCTTAGGGGTCCTATTTTTTTCATAAAAACTGTTAGATTTCTATTTTATAACTTCTACATTATCGAGTCAGTACAAAAACATTTTAGAGCCCAAGCGTTCGTTTTCCAGCACAAAATTAAATGCTACAGAAAAATGTTTATCTGTGCAGCATATTACATAAGAGAGCACTTTTCGGGTTAAAAAAGAAAACATAATGAAGGCTGCTGGGTTTTGGTGCAAAATTAAGAAGCAAGTGTGACAAAGTGTCCAGAAGAACTGGTTCTGAGATACGGATTTTTCTCGAGGAGGAGAATCATGCACTGGCACTCTGTTACAACGACGAACGGTTCCTGATGACAGTTGCCTACGTC
>NC_083578.1:74735120-74748895 GCF_027579695.1 Neoarius graeffei
AAGCGCAGACGTCTTCTCTGGGCCAAGGCTCATTTAAAATGGACTGTGGCAAAGTGGAAAACTGTCCTGTGGTCAGACGAATCAAAATTTGAAGTTCTTTATGGAAAACAGGGACGCCGTGTCATTCGGACTAAAGAGGAGAAGGACGACCCAAGTTGTTATCAGCGCTCAGTTCAGAAGCCTGCATCTCTGATGGTATGGGGTTGCATTAGTGCGTGTGGCATGGGCAGCTTACACATCTGGAAAGACACCATCAATGCTGAAAGGTATATCCAGGTTCTAGAGCAACATATGCTCCCATCCAGACGGCGTCTCTTTCAGGGAAGACCTTGCATTTTCCAACATGACAATGCCAAACCACATACTGCATCAATTACAGCATCATGGCTGCGTAGAAGAAGGGTCTGGGTACTGAACTGGCCAGCCTGCAGTCCAGATCTTTCACCCACAGAAAACATTTGGCGCATCATAAAACGGAAGATACGACAAAAAATACCTAAGACAGTTGAGCAACTAGAATCCTACATTAGACAAGAATGGGTTAACATTCCTATCCCTAAACTTGAGCAACTTGTCTCCTCAGTCCCCAGACGTTTACAGACTGTTGTAAAGAGAAAAGGGGATGTCTCACAGTGGTAAACATGGCCTTGTCCCAACTTTTTTGAGATGTGTTGTTGTCATGAAATTTAAAATCACCTAATTTTTCTCTTTAAATGATACATTTTCTCAGTTTAAACATTTGATATGTCATCTATGTTCTATTCTGAATAAAATATGGAATTTTGAAACTTCCACATCATTGCATTCCGTTTTTATTTACAGTTTGAACTTTGTCCCAACTTTTTTGGAATCGGGGTTGTATATATATATATATACAGGGAGTGCAGAATTATTAGGCAAGTTGTATTTTTGAGGATTAGTTTTATTATTGAAAAACAACTATGTTCTTGATGAACCCAAAAGACTCAAATATCAAAGCTGAGTATTTTTGGAAGTTGGAGTAGGGCTTTCTTAGTTTTAGCTATCTTAGGAGGATATCTGTGTGTGCAGGTGACTATAACTGTGCATAATTATTAGGCAACTTAACAAAAAGCAAACATATACCCATTTCACTCATTTATTTTCACCAGGGAAACCAATATAACAACTCAACATTCACTAATATACATTGCTGGCATTCAAAAAAAAAAATCAGTGACTAATATAGCCGCCTTTCTTTACAAGGACACTCAAAAGCCTGCCATCCATGGATTCGGTCAGTGTTTTGATCTGTTTGCGATCAACATTGCATGCAGCAGCAACCACAGCCTCCCAGACACTGTTCAGAGATGTGTACTGTTTCCCCTCCTTGTAGATCTCACATTTGATGAGGGACCACAGGTTTCTATGGGGTTCAGATCAGGTGAACAAGGAGGCCACGTCATTAATCTTTCTTCCTTTAGACCCTTTCTGGCCAGCCATGCTGTGGAGTACTTGGATGCGTGTGATGGAGCATTGTCCTGCATGAAAATCATGTTTTTCTTGAAGGATGCTGACTTCTTCCTGTACCACTGCTTGAAGAAGGTGTCTTCCAAAAACTGACAATAGGACTGGGAGTTGAGCTTGACGCCATCCTCAACCCGAAAAGGTCCCACAAGCTCATCTTTGATGATACCAGCCCATACCAGTACCCCACCTCCACCTTGCTGGCGTCTGAGTCGGACTGGAGCTCTCTGCCCTTTGCTGATCCAGCCACGAGCCCATCCATCTGGCCCATCAAGACTCACTCTCATTTCATCTGTCCATAAGACCTTAGAAAAATCAGTCTTGTGATACTTCTTGGCCCAGTCTTGACGTTTCATCTTGTGTGTCTTGTTCAGTGGTGGTCGTTTTTCAGCCTTTGCTACCTTGGCCGTGTCCCTGAGTATTGCACACCTTGTGCTTTTTGACACTCCAGTGATGTTGCAGCTCTGAAATATGGCAAAACTGGTGGCGAGTGGCATCTTGGCAGCTTCACGCTTGACTTTCCTCAGTTCACGGGCAGTTAGTTTGTGCCTTTTTTTTTCAACGCGCTTCTTGCAACCCTGTTGACTATTTTGAATGAAGCGCTTGATTGTTCGATGGTCACGCTTCAAAAGCTTGGCAATTTTAAGAGTGCTCCATCCCTTTGCAATATATGTCACTATTTTTGACTTTTCTGAGTCCGTCAAATCCCTCTTCTGACCCATTTTGCCAAAGGAAAGGAAGTTGCCTAATAATTTTGCACACCTGATATAGGGTGTTGATGTCATTAGACCACACCCCTTTTCATTACAGAGATGCACATCACCTGGTATGCTTAATTGGTAGGAGGCTTTCAAGCCTATGCAGCTTGGAGTAGGCCAACATGCACAGAGAGGGTAATGTGGTCAACATACTCATTTGCCTAATAATTCTGCACTCCCTGTATATAAAAAAAATCTCCTTCTCACCCCCGGCGGGGGTGATGGTATCCATGTCATCCTCAAGCTCGGGTCCTCTACCAGAGGCCTGGGAGTTTGAGGGCTCTGCGCAGTATCTTTGATGTTCCTAGGACTGCGCTCTTCTGGACTGAGGCTTCAGATGTTGTTCCTGGGATTTGCTGGAGCCACTCTCCCAGTTTGGGGGTTACTGCCCCAAGTGCCCCCACTACTACGGGGACCACGCAACCCTTGACCTTCCACATCCGTTCCAGCTGCTCTTTCAACCCTTGATACTTCTCAAGTTTCTTATGTTCCTTCTTCCTGATGTTGGCGTCAGCTGGGATCGCCACATCTATCGCCACCACCCTCTTCTGCTCTTTGTCCACCACCACTATGTCCGGTTGGTTAGCCAGGATCTGTTTGTCAGTCTGGAAGCTGAAGTCCCACAGAACCTTGGCCCTGTTGTTCTCAGCCACCTTCTGTGGTATGGCCCATTGGGACTTGGGTACTTCTATTCCATACTGGTTGCAGATGTTCCTGTATACTATCCCAGCCACTTGGTTGTGCCTCTCCATGTACGCTGATCCAGCTAGCATCTTACACCCTGCTACTATGTGCTGGACTGTTTCAGGGGCTTCTTTGCACAGTCTGCATCTAGGGTCTGATCTACTCTGGTAGATCCTGGCCTCTATGGCTCTTGTGCTTATGGCCTGTTCTTGTGCTGTCATGATTAGTGCTTCTGTGCTGTCTGTCAGTCCTGCATTATCCAGCCACTGGTAGGATTTCTTGATATCAGCCACTTCCTCTATCTGACGGTGGTACATGCCATGTAGGGGTTTGTCTCTCCAGGTTGTCTGTTCCTCCTCCTCCTCCTCTGCACTCTCATCAGGGTTCTGCTGCCTGAGACATTCACTTAGCAGTTCATCCTTTGGGGCCATCTTTCTGATGTATTCTCGGATTTTCGATGTTTCATCCTGGACCGTGGTCTTGACGCTCACTAGCCCTCGGCCTCCCTCTTTCCGCTTAGTGTATAGTCTCAGGGTGCTGGACTTGGGGTGGAACCCTCCATGCATGGTGAGGAGCTTTCTAGTCTTGATATCTGTGGCTTCTATCTCCTCCTTTGGCCAGTTTATGATACCAGCCGGGTATCTGATGACTGGTAGTGTGTACATGTTGATGGCTCGGACCTTGTTCTTACCATTCAGCTGACTTTTCAGGACCTGCCTTACTCTCTGGAGGTATTTGGCTGTGGTTGACTTCCTTGTGGCCTCTTCATGGTTTCCATTAGCCTGTGGGATGCCAAGGTACTTGTAGCTGTCTTGGATATCACCTATGTTGCCCTCTGGTAGGTCAATCCCCTCAGTCCGGATCATCTTGCCTCTCTTTGAGACCATCCGGCCACACTTGTCCAATCCGAATGACATCCCTATGTCATCGCTGTAGATCCGGGTGGTGTGGATCAGCGAGTCTATTTCTCGCTCGTTCCTGGCATACAGCTTGATGTCATCCATGTAGAGCAGGTGGCTGATTGTTGCCCCACTACGGAATCGGTACCCGTAGCCGCTCTTCGTGATGATCCGACTGAGGGGGTTCAGGCCTATGCAGAACAGCAGTGGTGATAGCGCATCTCCTTGGTATATGCCGCACTTGATGTTGACTTGGGCAATGGGTTTTGAGTTGGCCTCTAGGGTTGTCTTCCACATTTCCATTGAGTTCTGGATGAAGGTCCTTAGGTTCCTGTTGATCTTATACAGTTCCAGACATTCCAGTATCCATGTGTGTGGCATTGAGTCGTAGGCTTTCTTGTAGTCAATCCAGGCAGTGCACAGGTTGGTCTGTCTCTTCTTACAGTCTCGGGCGACTGTTCTATCGACCAGTAGTTGGTGCTTGGCTCCTCTGGTGTTACTGCCAATTCCTTTCTGTGCCTCGCTCATGTATTGAGCCACATGCTTACTCATTTTTGCCGCAATGATGCCTGACAGGGCCTTCCATGTTGTGCAGAGACAGGTAATTGGCCGGTAGTTGGATGGGATGGGTCCCTTCTGGGGGTCCTTCATGATTAGGACTGTCCTGCCTTAGGTTAGCCATTCTGGGTGGGTTCCATCCCTCAGCAGCTGGTTCATCTGTGCTGCTAGGCGTTCATGTATTACGGGTCCCCAGAGTGGTACCACGGTAATAAAGATAAGTGTACCTGTAAACAGGTCCAGGAAAACAAGGAGAGATGACACAGGTTGTTTACAGTTGTTCCCCGAAAGTGCATCTCTTTATTTACTATCATTCATAGCAAAATATCTTTCTTTCTTTTGTGTCGTAGGTCAGTATCATCATGTTCAATACAATTACATTCATGTAATACAATTACATATACATATTCCAAACATTCCTACATTTACCCTGTCACCTTACACAAGTGATAAAAGGCCACTATGGCTGAATAGTGCAATAGCATGGAAGCTCCATTGTATTTAAAAGCAGGTTACCCGTAGCCACCTAGTAAACCACTTAAATAAACATTCATACTGAATGAGATTCTACAAAGTAGCAAATAGCACCGATAAAGATCTGGTTCATTACTGTAAAACACTCAAGTTACTTATAAAACAATAATATTAAAGTGTCAAAGTCATTACTATACTCAATCAATATAATCTAGATGAAAACCATTCATTTCCGGGTCATAGCTTAGTTAATACTGTACACTCATTACCAAAAGATAACTGTTACATCAAAACTGTATTCCTTAACCTAGCGTCTTAATACTCTACAAAATGCCCTTCATGAAGTTAAGGTATTTATTTATTAACTTGTATTCCTTGTCACAATAATCATGTCTTACGACCAGTGTGTATTTACGGATTTACTCTTGAAACTTCGTTTAGCACCAGTGTTGCGTCAGTGTATATTAATTTATTTATACTCACTAAACTTCTTAAAATATCCCTTTCATCAAACCAGTGGGTGAGCATATCTATACTTGTTAAACTTGGTGAAATAATAACGGTAAAACCAGTGTCGGGGGGGCTCAAATTATTATGTTAGCAGTTAGCTACAGTATCAATACAATCCCATAGGATTCGGTAAGCTAAAAAGACGGCTGCTAGCCGGCTGAGGTATCTCAGTTTGCCGCCACGGAGGGCTCGCGGAACGACTGCTGAACGTTAATGGCAGCTAGCCGCTTCATACGATGGCAACTTTCTAATATAACTGTTATGCTAAAAGTTCAAAATAACACAAAAACAAGTGTTCAAACAAGCATCAGTTATGAGTAGTTTACGCTACAACAAGGACGGGGTTTTACCCAGTACTAACCTGTAAACAGGTGCAGAAAAACAAGGAGAGATGACACAGGTTGTTTACAGTTGTTCCCCGAAAGTGCATCTGAGGGACGAGCGAGGGTCCGCCCCCCTAAGCACTCCCCCCCCCGTGTCACACACTTGTGTTCCTACTGGGCACTAGGCCGTTCTAAAGTGATAATAGTAATAAAAAAAATATTTATAAAATACTAACAAAAGTAGTAATGAAACTACACACTTGTGGGCATCTATTTTGGGTGCGCCACACGCTCCCCAACTTCAAAAGTGGCTCCCGACACTTGCTACTAAGAGCTTAAATCACCCTAGATCAAAGACCCACTGGAAATCTCAACCATGTAAAGAAAGAGGAAGAAAAAAAAAACACATCTCAAACAAAACCTCAAGGTCAGTGTGAAGGGATGTCACATGTTCAGTAGTAGGGGATGAGGTAGGGGGGTGACAGGTAAATAAAGGGGATCATGTGTGTGTGCTGAGCTGAATAAGGTGCGGGCTGAACAGCAGGAGGGGTGGGCTGGACAGCATAAGGAGTACACTGGGCAGAGTAAGGTGTGGTGTGGAGACTGTGAGGTGTAGGTGAGATAGGGTGAGGCGTAGGCTGAAGCAAGTGAGGTGTAGGGAGAACAGGGTGGAATGTAGCCTGAGAATAAGGTGTAGGCTGGAGAGAGTGAGTTGTGGTCTGGAGAGAGTAAGGTGTAGGCTGGAGAGAGTGGAGTGTAGGCTGGGCAGAGTAGATAGCTGACTGTGGCCGTGGATGTGTCTGGTATGTCATCTGAGAATCTATTGTACTGACACTAGTGTATGGCTGAAACGAGGGTTGCCCGAGAGAAGTGTAGGTCAGCATCTGGGGAGGGTGCCTTTCTCTGGTCGACCTTCTCAGTGCAGGCAGACTATCGGGCTGAGGCTCTTGCATCTCTTCGGCTGGGTCACTGGCCTGAGGCATCACCTGCTCCTCATGAGCCTGGGGTTCCCTCACTGGCGGTATGCACCCATCTGGTCCTCCTGGTACCTCCTCAGCATCAACCTGGTCATGGTCACTTGGCACAGAGAGCACTCCACTCGGCTCATCGCTGACCTGTGGCTCACTGATGGCACCTGGGTGATGTGTGACGGTCTCAAACTGTGGCACTTCTCTGGGTATCCGCAGCCAATAACCAGGTCCCTCTTCATCTGCCTCTGAGTCACTTGTCTCACTGTGTCCTTTCAACAGTTCTTGATGGTTGTGTTGTTTTTCTTTTTCTCTTCTGTGGTCCAACAGGCACGAACGTGGCTGGAAGCTCTACAGGTAAATCGTTTACTTGGAACAGCAGGTTTCTGTGAAGAGTGCGGACTGGCCGACCTCCAGTTTCAGGACTCCCTTTGTAAACAGGGTTGTCACCGACTTGCTCTCTGACAATGTAGATCATCTGTTCCCAATAGGGCTTCAACTTGCCGGGACCTCCTCTGTTTGCAAGGTTGCGGACAAGGACTCTGTCTCCAGGTTGAAGGGTGACACCTTTGTTTTGCCTGTCGTAGTACTGCTTGCCTTTCGCACTTGACTGCTGGCTGTTGCTGGCAGCTATACGGTAGGCTTCAGTCATCCTCTCCTTCCACTTCTCAGCAAATCCCCTCGGAGTGCTCGTCTCTTCCTCCGCAGTCAACCCAAAGAGAAGGTCAACAGGAAGGCGTGGATGGTGGCCGTACAACAGGAAGTAGGGAGAGTAGCCAGTAGCCTCATGCTTGGTGCAGTTGTATGCATGGATGACGTGGGACAGATGATCTTTCCAACATTCTTTCTCTTTCTCTTCAAGTGTGCGGAGCATTTGTAGCAGGGTTCAATTGAATCTCTCCGCAGGGTTGCCTTGAGGATGGTAGGGGGAGGTTCTGGAGTGGCTGACACCCGCCAGTTGTCTGAGAGTCTTGAACAACTCATTCTCGAACTCTCGACCTTGATCATGGTGGAGCTTGCTTGGGTAGCCGAATCGAGGGATGAAGTCATTGAAGATCTTGTCAGCAGCGGTCTTGCCAGCTTTGTTCTTCGTGGCGTATGCTTGTGCAAACCTGGTGAAGTGGTCAACAACAACCAGGATGTACTCGTACCCACCACGACTGGACTCAAGGTGGAGGAAGTCGATACAGACGAGTTCAAAAGGCGAGCTTGATGTTAGAGACCCCATTGGTGCTCGGTCGTGTGTGGCAGGCTTTTTCTGCTTGATGCAGCGACACTTCCTGGTGACATACTCTTCAATGTCTCTCTTCATGAAAGGCCAATAGAAACGGTCTCTGGCTAGGCTTAATACTCTCTCGACACCCACATGCCCCATGTTGTCGTGCAGGTGTGTGAGTGCCGTCTGTCTGTAGATGGCAGGCAGAACCAGCTGCTTGCGGCCCAGTGCTTTCCTGTAAAGAAGGCCATTCTCCACACACAGCCTGCTCCATTCCCGTGACAGCTTCCTGGTGGGCTTGTCAAGCATCTTTCTGGCTTCCTCAGTCAGCTCTGTCATTGTCTCCTTTAGAGGCAAGATCTTCCCAATGATGGGGTCTTTTCGCTGCTCACTTGCTAGTTCCTCAGGGCTGATCACTGTAAAGGGCGCGGGCTGACTCTGCAGCGGTTGCGCGATGCTGAGGGCTGCCACCCACGCCACATCGCTCTGCTTGGCCATACTGCTCCCATCCCAGGTGGCACACACAGCTTCTTCTGACAGTCTTTCTGAGCATTCACTCATAAAGGAATCGATGTCAAGAGGACAGCGGGAGAGAGTGTCTGCATCGATGTTCAGCTTGCCTGGCCGGTACCTGATCTCGAAGTGGAAGTCTGCAAGCTCCCCTACCCAGCGATGGCCCACTGCATTCAGCTTTGCACTGCTCATGACATACGTCAGGGGGTTGTTATCCGTGTACACTATAAAGTGTGGAGCATAGTACAAGTAGTCTCTGAATTTATCGCTGACTGCCCACTTCAAGGCCAGGAACTCGAGCTTTCCACTGTGGAGGTGGTAATTCCGTTCGGCTGCTGTTAACGTTCGTGATCCGTAGCCAATCACTCTCATTCTACCATCTTGGTTCTGGTAGAGGACTGCACCCAGGCCCAGCTGAGAAGCGTCAGTGTGGAGAACAAAGGGCTGGTCAAAGTTTGGGTAGGCCAACACTGGTGGATGTGTCAGGACGTCAATGAGGCGCTCAAGAATCTGCCGGTGCTCAGCTTTCCACTCGACAGGTGTACGTGATGGGAGCTGGGGGCCCTTAGTCTTCTCTCTTGATGGCTTTGGTGACTTTTCCCCGTGTTTCACCTGGAGGAGCTCATATAGTGGTCTTGCAATGCGGGAAAAGTCTTGGACATACGCTCGGTAGTAGCTGAGAAAGCCAAGCAACCTCCGAACATCAACAGTCTGTGGTCTCTTGTCTCTCAGTGCACGCACAGCCTCCAGGTCTTTTGGATCCACCCTCACACCGTCTGCAGACACCAACCGGCCCACGTACCTGACCTCTTTGCGAAACAACTCACACTTCTCTGGCCTCAGTTTCACACCATGGCGCTGCAGGGCTTGGAGAACACGGCGCAGCACCTCAACATGGTCATCAAAAGACTTGGAAAAACAGAGGACATCGTCCAGGTACGGTATGCAGCAGTCGTCTCTGAGTGTGTCAAGCATCTCCTCCATGCTCCGTTGGAAGGCTGCTGGTGCGTTGGATAGCCCGAACGGGATCCTGACCCACTCATAGAGCCCCCATGGCGTAGTGAACGCGGTCAGATGTCTTGAGCCCTCAGCGATGAAGCCTTGGTGGTAAGCTTTGCCTTGGTCTAAGATGGAGAACCAGTTATAGCCTCCGAGGGAGTCAATCAGGTGTTGAATGCGTGGGAGTGGGTGTCGGTCTGGAACAGTCTTTTTGTTGAGGAGTCTGTAGTCAATACAGAGACGGAGGGATCCATCCTTTTTCCTCACACAGACGATCGGTGCGGCATATGGCGACTGGGACTTCACAATCCATCCTTTCAATAGCAGCTCCTGTATGTATTCTTTGACTTCCTTGTACAGTGGCTTTGGGACTGACGCATAAGCTCTCTGGACAGGGATGTCATCTTTGAGTCGAATCGACATCTGGAGAGACGGGATGCATCCAATGTCCGTGCTGTCTTGGGCAAACGCAGCAGACTCCTTGTACAGCATTTTCCCAAGAACCTCTTGCTGTTCAGGGCTGAGGTGGTTGAGGTCAACAGGTGGATGCCAAAGGTTGGATGGGGAGGTACTAGGAGCAGTGACAGTGCTCACTTCAGCCCTCACTGTTCCAGGTGGTGTTGGTTCAGTTGACTGGGCATCTCTGGCTACCTCAAGGACCTTCACGTGCTGGATGAAGCCTAGCTGAGTTCTTTTGGGCAGGATGACTTCATGTTTTGTGTGGTTGGAGACTGGAACACTCACACAAGGCCATCTGCCCTGACTGATTTCAAGCAGGCCTTCTCCCACACTGAGCTGTTCGAGGTTGGTGTTCTCTGCTGGTTTGTACAGGATGAGGCGGTAGGTGATATCAAAGGTAGGTGGAACCTTGCATCGCACATGCATGGTTTTTCCTGGAGGGATGGTGACGTCTTCTCTGTTCACTCTTACAGTGGCAATACTGCAACCTAGTGGTTCTGTGGCTTGGATGAAATTTACCATGGCGGCAGCCTGCTCTTCTCCTACGGCAAGGGCTTTGCGTAGGAGACTGAGGACAATGGCTTGTGCATCAGCAGTGGACGCCTGACTGTTGATCATCTCCTGCAGTACATTAGCACCAAGCAGAGGCTGGGGAAGTGGCAGCTGACTGACCAGGAAGGGGACCTGCATGGTGAGGCTGGGATTGTCGTTGCCTGGGAGGTTGACAGTAAGCTCCACCCACCCATCATACGGAATGGACTGCCCGTTAACAGCTCGGAGGTTTAGACTTTCCCCGGTGTCAAGAAGCTCTTCCAGAGAACGTACTGGATGATTGGGGATGAACACCTCTTTCCAGGATCTGTCGATGATGCTGACTTGTGATCTGGAGTCAAAAAGAACTGTGGAGGCATAGCCACTGATGAAGCAATTTAGCAGGCTCTTTCTACCGACCAGTGGCACAGTATAACTTGGATGTTGAGGTGGTGTTGATTTACTTGGTGAGTGTACATGGTTAGCTCTTCTCTCTCGATGACTCACCTTGAACTGCTGATGCCTGGGTGTCAGTACCTGGGACTGTAGTTCTGGGCTGGTCTCTGGTTGTCCCCCGTCAGAGACCGACTGGCGTTTCCCTGCTGCTGGCTTCTCTTCAAACAGCCTATCGCCCGATGCCTGGTGTCTCCACACACAAAGCAGTGGCTACAGCTCTGTAGGCTTTGCTGTGAGCAGCTGGTGCAGATGGGTGCCTTCCCTCTCTTCATAGCAGATGACTTGCTAGTAGGAGGGGGTGTCTGGAGAGGCTGAGGGGCAGGGAGGGGCCGATGGTGAGCTGGCAGGTGAGGCGCTGGAGTTCCTGAGTGGGGTGCCGCCATCACTGCTGTCTGCTGGTCCATCAAGGCTGCCACCATGTTGGTCAGAGCCTCCACCTTAGCATTCAGCTGCTGTATGGACTCACTGTCTCTGGTGTCAGCTGACCGGTCCCCTCCATCCGTCTGAACACTGTGTGCATGAGCTGTCTTCTGACGAGGGCCATGACCGAGTCTGCGCTGGTGCTCATTCTCATCATTGATGATTTTCATGACATGGCAGAGAATCTCCTCATCAGTGACGTGGCTGTTGGAGAGGAATGGTCTAAGCCGCTGCCGAATGTCTGAATGCTTTGATCCCAGGCCCTGATAGATGGTGTGCAGGAAGACTTCTTGGATGGTTCTGGGGTCATAGCGGATGTCTGCGCTTGCCTGCCTTGACTGAAAGAGAATCTTCTGCTTGAGCCCAATCATGCGGTAAAGGAACTGCTGGGGAAACTCTTGGTCGTTCTGCTTAGCACACATAAGCTCCTGGAACAGTTCTGTGCTAGCCTTCTCACAGAGATGGGATCTGAGGAAGCCCTTGAGCTCACTGACAGTAAGTTCATCTTTGTTGATCAGCATGTCCTTGAAGATGCCGGGCTTGACTATCTTCAGCACCCCTCTAATCACCTCGGTCTCGGAGAAACCCTCTCGGACACCCTCATCAATCTGCTTACAAATGCTATTGTATGTGATGTCAGAGCTGTGGTCCCCAATCTGTCCCCCGTGTACTTTAAACTCCCTCCGCTGGAGGTAGGAGAGGCCCTTTAACGAGACCATTCCCCCCAAAGCTGAGGATGACGTGGTGTGGTGTTGGAAGCAGTGCTGGCTCACCTGCATAAGGCATGTATCTGTCAGTGCTGGTCATGCTTGTCAAGTGGGTGGTGAGAGGCTGGCTTATGGACTGACTCATGTTGCTGAGACCTGTGTGTTGGGTGCCATACAGTGTGGTGGTGGTGCCGGATGGAAAAGTAGTGTACTGTGTGTGGTTAGAAGATGGCAAGTCAGGTGCAGTGTGCTGTTGTGTGCCATGAAGTGCAGTAGTGGTGTTGGCTGATGGGAGAGCCATGTGCTGTGTGCTGCTAGGAGGTGGCAGATAAGGCGCAGCGTGTGTGTTGTCTACTGCTGGTGATGGGGCAGTAACCGTGTCTGTAATATGTGGTGCACCATCAGCTACAACAACAACTGAATCACACTTTGCAATAAGGTTACACACAAGATCATTCAACATCAACAGCTGACTCATACCCTCATCTTCTGAACTCTGCAAGCTGTCAGACTGCATGTACCTAAGAACATACCCCACACACCCCTCTTCATCAGAAGACTCCAGTGTGTTGACATCTTTGCTGTCTGTCGCAATGTCCTTTGCAAGGTGGTATACTTGGGTACCTGAGAGCTTGTACAAGTTCTTGGTGATGCTCCAAATGAGTTGTTTGCGTGCGGTGGCCATGACGTGCTTCTCTGTTGACGCAGCAGTGCAGTTCCCTCTGGCAGAATGGACACTCCCAACGAGATCCGATCGCCCCCTTGGACACCCACCGGCTGTCGTCCTGGTTGCAGTCACGTTGCGCCGCCCTGCAGTGGCCTCGTGGTTCACTAGATCACTGGATCAGCTTCCCCATGGATGACGGAAGGAGATCCCGGACGAGCCCCCAAAATTTATTACGGGTCCCCAGAGTGGTACCACGGTAATAAAGATAAGTGTACCTGTAAACAGGTCCAGAAAAACAAGGAGAGATGACACAGGTTGTTTACAGTTGTTCCCCGAAAGTGCATCTCTTTATTTACTATCATTCATAGCAAAATATCTTTCTTTCTTTTGTGTCGTAGGTCAGTATCATCATGTTCAATACAATTACATTCATGTAATACAATTACATATACATATTCCAAACATTCCTACATTTACCCTGTCACCTTACACAAGTGATAAAAGGCCACTATGGCTGAATAGTGCAATAGCATGGAAGCTCCATTGTATTTAAAAGCAGGTTACCCGTAGCCACCTAGTAAACCACTTAAATAAACATTCATACTGAATGAGATTCTACAAAGTAGCAAATAGCACCGATAAAGATCTGGTTCATTACTGTAAAACACTCAAGTTACTTATAAAACAATAATATTAAAGTGTCAAAGTCATTACTATACTCAATCAATATAATCTAGATGAAAACCATTCATTTCCGGGTCATAGCTTAGTTAATACTGTACACTCATTACCAAAAGATAACTGTTACATCAAAACTGTATTCCTTAACCTAGCGTCTTAATACTCTACAAAATGCCCTTCATGAAGTTAAGGTATTTATTTATTTATTAACTTGTATTCCTTGTCACAATAATCATGTCTTACGACCAGTGTGTATTTACGGATTTACTCTTGAAACTTCGTTTAGCACCAGTGTTGCGTCAGTGTATATTAATTTATTTATACTCACTAAACTTCTTAAAATATCCCTTTCATCAAACCAGTGGGTGAGCATATCTATACTTGTTAAACTTGGTGAAATAATAACGGTAAAACCAGTGTCGGGGGGGCTCAAAATATTATGTTAGCAGTTAGCTACAGTATCAATA